>NW_022281222.1:0-12322 GCF_004355925.1 Anarrhichthys ocellatus | reverse complement strand
ATCATTGTCCTGCTGCAGAACCCAAGTGCGCTTCAGCTTGAGGTCACGAACAGATGGCCGGACATTCTCCTTCAGGATTTTTTGGTAGACAGCAGAATTCATGGTTCCATTTACCACAGCAAGTCTTCCAGGTCCTGAAGCAGCAAAACAGCCCCAGACCATCACACTACCACCACCATATTTTACTGTTGGTATGATGTTTCTTTTCTGAAATGCCGTGTTACTTTTACGCCAGATGTATTGGGACATACACCTTCCAAAAAGTTCAACTTTTGTCTCGTCAGTCCACAGAGTATTTTCCCAAAAGTCTTGGGGATCATCAAGATGTTTTCTGGCAAAACTGAGACGAGCCTTTATGTTCTTTTTGCTCAGCAGTGGTTTTCGTCTTGGAACTCTGCCATGCAGGCCATTTTTGCCCAGTCTCTTTCTTATGGTGGAGTCATGAACACTGACCTTAATTGAGGCAAGTGAGGCCTGCAGTTCTTTGGATGTTGTTCTGGGGTCTTTTGTGACCTCTTGGATGAGTCATCGCTGCGCTCTTGGGGTAATTTTGGTCGGCCGGCCACTCCTGGGAAGGTTCACCACTGTTCCATGTTTTCGCCATTTGTGGATAATGGCTCTCACTGTGGTTCGCTGGAGTCCCAAAGCTTTAGAAATGGCTTTGTAACCTTTTCCAGACTGATAGATCTCAATTACTTTGTTTCTCATTTGTTCCTGAATTTCTTTGGATCGCAGCATGATGTCTAGCTTTTGAGGATCTTTTGGTCTACCTCACTTTGTCAGGCAGGTCCTATTTAAGTGATTTCTTGATTGAGAACAGGTGTGGCAGTAATCAGGCCTGGGTGTGGCTAGAGAAATTGAACTCAGCTTTCCAAAGATGTGATAAACCACAGTTATTTTATGTTTTAACAGGGGGGGGCAATCACTTTTTCACACAGGGCCATGTAGGTTTGGATTTGTTTTCCCCCTTAATAATAAAAACCTTCATTTAAAAACTGCATTTTGTGTTTACTTATGTTATCTTTGTCTAATATTTAAATTTGTTTGATGATCTGAAACATTTAAATGTGACAAACAAAAAATAAGAAATCAGGAAGAGGGCAAACACTTTTTCACACAACTGTAGATATTCACATATTGTCAACTATCCATCCATCTATCATGGAAGGAAAGAGATTGATAGATAGATAATATCCACAGATGCTATTTATCCGTCTATGTGTTGATGTTAATGTATTCTGCTACGTGTGAGTTTGTTGATCGATAGCCGATGATGCCTGAACGCGGTTAATGTACTGTGTTATTGTCGCATCGAATGAACACGTGCACCAAAACGTCAGCTTGTTCCATTATCCAACTTTAACAATAAAAATTGAGTAAAGGAAGTCGAGAGTCGGAAACGAAAGACAGCTCGCCTTCAAAGTAAAGGGTGCCTGTTTTTAAACGTGTTTGCTCCAGCGATCAATTTATGGAGAGCTAAATGAATTAAATAAACAAATATTCTAAATAATGAACATAATATATAACTGTGATAAAGTCATATTTCTGGCACTTTCCCAAAATTGAATAAACTGCCAATGGGCGCAAACACTGAATTCATTATACTATCAATTTCTTTATTTAACTAAAGGCTTTTTAAACTATTTGGATGAATGACACGGGCTGTATTGTTGAGACGTGTGATGAGTCTGACTATAAAAAGAGTATACCCTGAACTTGACTTTATTGCTGGCTCTGTTGTCATGACAATGACGTCACTAACCTATCCCATGTAAAATCCTTCAAGTTTATTTACTGTTTGCACTTTTATTAACATAATAACATATAAAACATACTTTCACTCTTCAATTTGCTTTACTTTTAAGGAATTACAGATGTTTTCCACCTGTGTCTGCTGCCTGTTGGCATCATGGTAACATGGATTTCAGGCCAGCCAATCAGCTCCTTCCCATCTTTAAACTCTATTTCAGACTCTTTTGTCATCTATTATCAAGTAGTACTAATCATTATTACTGCAGCTTCCTTGTTAAATCACATTTGATTGATTCAGTGTAGGCTATACACTGCACACATATAAAGCACAATTAAGTTGGGCAATAACTTTATGAGAGACATGTTAGATCTGCTGGTTATATGACCTCAGTATTTGTCCTCAAATGCATTTGTCAAAGCTTGTCAAAGTACAGCAAGTTTCATGCTATATAGTCATTTAAAATGGTCAATACACTGTAGTTAATAAACAGGTTCTGGCTTAATTAAACAACTTTTAATGAACAATGAATTGCTCCTGAATAAACACACCTTTTCATATTCAGATTCTGTAAGAAAAAGCACTAATATCACGCTGTAAGAGTTACTTTCCAGGTTATACTTGTTTTACTTAAGTAACATATCCAATGCAGGACTTGTAACAGTTTTTTCACAGTGTGATATTAGCGTGATGGTTTGAAGCATAGGGCCACTGACCAAGTGGACGTATTCGACAAGTTGGGAGTAAAAATGTGTTGACATATCTGTAGCGCCATCTGTGAGTTTAATACATGTGAGTGTTACCCTGCCTCTCCATATCCACACTGTCAGTGGGAGGAGGGATACAGGAGTTGAAGGGTGACCAAGGAGACAAAAAAAAATATGAGGAAGAAATTAAGATACACAACAAATCTACAGTATACTACTGGGAACACACCTTCGGTTAGGAGGAGCTAATTGTAAGTGGGTTTTAATGGGTTTTGTGTGGAAAAATGTAGATCTCAATGGAACTACCTGAATAAATCAACGATACATTATCACAAGGGGTTAGGAGTGCTCACCACATGTCCAGGCAGGTGGAGTAGTCCGTGGATCCCAGCAGGACATCTGGAGGCCGGTACCAGAGGGTCACCACCTCGTTGGAGTAGGTATGGCTGGGGACCGACTTGGCCCTGGCCAGGCCTGAGGGGAGCAACACAACAACACTCAGAAATCATTATCATTGACTGACCTTCACCATGCTCCTGAAAACAAAGCACCACACTGGAGAGTGGCAGCACTCACTGTAACAGGCTTCTAGATGCCCTGTGTGGGCAAATTGAGTCAGTGTTGCATACTGTTCGAATTAGGATACAGAAAGGAAATGCAAGGCAGAAAACGTAACAGCTCAGATTTGGCAGTAAATAAAAAAAAATGTAAAAACAGAAAAATGTGTTTGCAACAATATAGCATCAGAACATAGTAAGAAAAAGAGACTATAGGTCTTGAGAGGCTACCATGTTCTAACCTGCATGAAATGTTGGATGGAATAAATAAAATTGTACATTTTTTGTTGTTTTTGTAAACAGGTTTAAAATCTATATTGTCACCATTAAAGTGTGTCAAATTAGCTATTACCAGTTCCTGTTTGTAATGTACAGTCACTTATCACTGGATTACGTGTGAAGATTCGCAGGCCACTTCTGCAGTGAGTGCAAAGCATATTTCTGGACTGTTTCCGAATAGTAATAATGATATGTAAGCACACTTTTGTCAGGTCTGTGTGTTCAGATTTAAGGTTATGACTAGGAGTGTGATGTCTCATGCGCTCAGGGTTTTAAACCACCTCCATGAGCTGTGTGTCACAGCAACTGCTGACCGTGCTGGTGAACCACTCAAACCAGTTGGCCAAAGTCAAAGTCCAGAACAAAATGTTGGCATAGTACGTTTCAGCAAACCACGGATACGCTGAATGTGGACGTTTTGGCATTGGATAGCAAGTGATAAAGAGCAACCATTGTTATGTGGTATAGTAACGAATACAACAAGCTTCCTCTAAGTCGTGCAAGGGTGGGTGGGAGGGGACTGTGATGGGGTTAAACAAACATAGGACTTTCACCCAGGAGACCGTTGTTCCTGTGTGACGCTGACTTTATGCTTGTTATGTAACATTGTTAGTCTTGTTACATAACGTTACATGAACTCTGCTAAGGGCTGTTCATTATTTATTTACGGTAGTTACGTTGTTGACCACAAACTGATATTTTTTCTAATCTTAACCAAGTAGTTTTGTTGCCTAAACCCCGTGGCTTTGTTGGTTTCTGCAAGCGTGATATGAAACTATTTGTGAAACACATTTTCATTTTAAGTAACGTCAACATCCAATGTACCCTGTGGTTTACAGAATGGTACAATGCCAACATTCTTTCTGGTGACTGGTTGAACCATACTACAAGAGCTAACTGCCTGTTTTTAGAACACTGCTATACAGCTGTCACTTTTACCTCACACAGTATCTTTTGCCTAAAGTTTCTCCCTCCTGTGCCTTCCCCTTCAACTCTCTGCTGCTCACGTGCACCTCAACCTTTAAAAAAAAAAAACCTGCACTCGAGTCATCTAGGGGTCATTTTAAAGCAAGGATTTGGATGAAATTTGGATTTATTAGCTCTCAAGACTAATGTCAGCTAAGTGGAGCATTATTCACTTTCTAGCAAACGAGCTGGACAACCCACAAAACTCTGATTGATTGAAGAAAAAACTGTCCACAGTCTGTTTTATTTCAGCATTGTGAAAACACTGTTTTTCCTTCATACTAGTCTCTAAAACAGAAGGTATTTTCCACTGCTGGGGTTTGGAAAGTTCCAAGTCATTTACAGCAAAAGAGCAAAGTCCAGCATTGTGAAGTGCAAATGTATCACAGTGTATTATCCAATGAAGAGGTTGGCTGTGCTCTCTCGGTTAGGAAATTACAATTGCTATTATTTACATTCCGATGCAGTCTGTCGACTCGAACCAGGACCACTAATGGGTGTGATGTCACACTGTAGTACACTTTCAGCTAGTGTTAAGTTGCTCATTAAAAGGGTAACAATGACATTCATCTTTTTTTTTCACTATGAGAAGAAGTAATACCCAATCCCTTCTTTAGACCTTAGACACAGGACACAGAGTATGGTGTCTCTGTCAGATTTTCCAAATCCAACCATCAAGTCTTGCCTGACTTGATAGTTGACACATCATCTCATTCAGTTCTTGAGAGCTTTCAATATTCAATGTGCAGCCTACTTCTTGGTTTCCATTGTTAAGTCATTGGAGCGATCAACCTCCACTTATCAGACCTGACTTCTGTACATTCAACCGCACGAAGCCCGAGATTGCCCTTTCAAATAGAAATCATGATGGAAGACCTTTGAGGCTTCATTGAGAAACAGTGATGTCGTGAATATCAGTGAGATGAACCCAAAGGTTTCTATTTATAAATGGTGGTACTACTGATAAATACCTTTATACCTGTAATTTCAAATCATCATAAGGCTTTATGACAAGGGTGTCCCACTCATCTTCACTCTGGGCCACATCAGCATCATGGTTTCCCTCAAAGGGCCGGTTGTAACTGTAAGACTGTGTAAATGTAACTACTCCTAACATATTGGTAAATAACTGTCTCTGCATTTGATTATTGTTTATTCAAATGTTAAAATATTGTACATGCAGTTATATAAATGTAAAAATATATTTAAGCACATTTCTGTTATAACTTAAATCCTTTTAATTTAGGGTTAAGAAACCCACATTACTCTATCAAAGATCAAACTATTAAAGAAAATATCAAAGACAAATATCAAACAAGTTGTTACAATAACTTTGTTCAAAGCTTAAAATCCTTTCAAGGGTGCGTTTGTACAATCCCATGTGAAGTGTTTCATGTGTTGTAAAGCCACGTTTAAAGTAGTCTTTAATGTACTCACAATACATTTCCATGTCAAGTGTACAGAAACCAGTCAAAGAGCTGCTTCTATGACTGTGTTTAACTATCTCAAAAATATGACTTTCTATCTCATAACTTCGACTTTCTATCTCATAATTTCCACGATGGGGATATTTTTTATTATCAAGACTAACTTTATTTTTTTTAAACTTTTTTATTTATTTTGCTGGCGGATTCGCGGGCCACATAAAATGACGTGGCGGGCCTTGAGTTTGACACCCCTGCTTTATGAGAACCACAAAAAAGTGCTTCCCCACGGTTTTTATGGTAAATTCATGCACGTCAGACATGTCTAACCCTGTTCCAGCATTTATCTAGGTGCTGACACAACCCCAGTTGGTAAGATAAGTATTCGGTGACAGTGCTCCCATGACTGCTAATGGTAGAGCAGAGTGCAGATGCAGCAAGCTTTAATGAGGCTGATGGTATTACCTCTTTGTCTCTTCCCAAGTGGTCGGAAGGCTTAATTAAAGCATTTAGCTTGGTAAAAAAAAAGGACTTCCTGCCCTGCTGCCAGTCCCCTGAATGTGGGAGGAAGAGGAGCAGAGGGGAGAATAAATGAGAGGGAGGGAGTATTGAACATTTCCTCGTGTTGGAAGGGAGAAAGGGGTTTGATCATGGCCAAGCTCTGTAATGTCCACACTGTTCTAATGCAGAATAGATGCCATCTGCTCGCTCACACTCGGATGCTATTATTTCCCCTGCAGGCGCAGTGTGTGTGTGAACCGCTTATTACTGCACTCATCATAGAAGAACGTGTAGGCTGGCCTACACCATGTAACAAACAGGAGGCTGGCCTGTTTGTTACATGGAGAGGTGTAAAGGTAGTAGAATCAACTAGCATTTGGCCATGTATCCAGGATTTCTTCTTATTTCGTCAGCGCTCACTGATTTCTGGGATTCACCAATGTTTCCTTAATGTTGTTTCTATCTTAGGTAAGAGAAAACTTAAGTGGTCGAGAGTACTCCAACCAAATAAGAAAACATCTTGTTTTCACAGTCCACAGATATTCCAATGCAAGGAAACATGAGTTTGAAATTTGAGGAAAAGGCATGAATACCAAATTTTGAATATTAAATGTTTTATGGTATTTGTATTGATTGGATTATCAAAGAAATTGGTCAATTGATCCCAATTAAAACTATAACAACCCTTGGATGATATTATGTGCATTCAGCTTCTGAATGGTATACTGCTCTTCCATGGTTTTTGATTCTCCTGTAACACTACTGACGCTCTGCAGAATCAAGTTTACTTTATTTAAAGTTAATTTAACATTCGTCTCAATTTTACTGCTGCTGGAGTTCTGCTTATTCTTACAGGCTTTTTTTTGGTGGCATCTCTCCAATTTTTGGGAGTATATATTTGTACACAGCCCAACAGCTGGCCTTATTTAGTGTTTCGGTGGTGTTACCTATGCTAGTAACAAACAATCAGCCACACACCTCCAATTTAAGATCAACTGAGTTGAGGTGTTCTGAGTGATTCATCAGAACACCTGGTAAGAGGTGGGTAAAGAACATTTGGTGCATCTGGAGTGGATTTCTCTTATTTTTTTTTCTCTGAACAGAATATTAAGAGAAAATATAAGAAAAATGTACAAGGATGTTTCTGCATGAGGTCTAGTTTGTAGACCAGAATAGGTCTGTCACATCCTCTGACCTGAATTTCTAACCCTCCTCTTGACCTGTGTAGTACCTATACTGCAGCTAAACTTAAACACAATTTCTCTGGTGCTGTCCTTTGTTATGGAACTCTCCATGTGTAAATGTCAAAAATAAAACGTCATTACAAAGCGGATCACAAAATGGCAGTAGTGCTTCCAGCCACTGGATGCATGAAGCTGATAAAAATCTATAAAAACATGATTTGCTCATTTCCACTGTGACCATGCACCCTCACCAAAAGCCTTATGAGCAGAAGCCTCTGCCCTGAACTGGGTCTCTCATGCTGGATTTAAAACTTGAACCCCAACCGTGGATGGGACTCTGATCTTTAGGTCAAATCACAGTAGCCTTCAGTGCATCAAAACCGGCCCAGACAAAAAGATATCTTGTCACGGGTCTGACGTCAATACCCAATTCCCAAACAGAATGCATCAGTGTTTTCAACCCCAAAGGTTTGCACAGTCAAAGTCAGAGTCAGAGTCACAGAGAGATCACACTTAAACCGTAAACACACTCATAAACTGATGTATTCCAGTGAATGGGCTTGAATTGAAGTGACAGACAGATGGATGTTACTCTGACTGCACTGATATCTAGAATATAAGCCAAAAGAGTAAGTTTTAGTTTCAGCAGGATATTTTCAGCGTCAAACACTTAATTTCCTGCATTATTGTGAATTTTTATCCAGGCGCCGGGTGACAATTCAAAACATAGTTGAATCTAATTCAGTAAGGCTCTCTGACATTTTGCATTGCTTTCTACTATTTATGTTATCTCTTTTAAATCCAGTCAGTACACATATAGGCATGAATACCTCCTACTTCCTCTTATGTGTCTTTTGTTTGGGGAAGTAACCTCTTTAAAAGTGTGTGTGGCTCCTGTTCGCTTCAATGATGCATCAATGCATTGTATTTAATGTATAAACCCCTTAACAAGAAAAACGTCACAATATATATTTTTTCTATCAAACTGCACTCTATGCCAACACCTCTTGGACAAACCCTACACATAACTGTAATAATACAGCTGATTGTAAAAATACTGGCAATTTGTTAAGTTTATCTGTGATTATGATTACATTGTGACACCCATGCATGGCTGTCTGTCGTCAATTATATGTATAACTATATGTATATATGTATAACAGCCTGCAAGCCAACTAGTTGTTGGCTTGCAGGCTGTCATAAAGGTCAGCAGTCTGACATTTTTCAGGTTAGGTGTTTGAAAAATAATACCGCTGCACACAAAAAAACACATATCCATAAATCATTGAAAGAAACTGTGGCCAATCCGTCAGCATAATAAGAGGGGTATTATTATGGATTTCATTGTGAGTTATGACATATTGTCACCAGTTGTTTTTTTGTTTGGTTTTGTTTTTTTCGCCAAGAACATGTTTTGGTTTTCTTGAAACAAGAATTAATAGCTGGTGACTCTTAAAATGACAATGATGACCAAAACCAACAATGGAGCTCCATGGCACAGAGGAAGAATATATATATCAGGCTTTCATATACACACAATCCTTGTCAGTAGATACATTGACTGCCATAGTTGTCATTTATTTGATTACATGTGATTTGTAAAAATGAAAAATGCAGAATATCACCAGCATGTGCTTTAATTTGTGATCTACCAATATTCATGTAATTCAAAGTGACATTCAGCAGAATTAGTGCATTCATGGAAGAGTAACAGTAGCCAAAGCTAAGAGTTATAATTGCTTTGAGTTAAAACAGAACACCAAGGAATACGCAGAATGAACGAAACAAAGCTAATTCAGTCATTGCTTGCTACTGGCTTGTACATTCATCCTGACCTTAGCTAGCTGTTCCTCCTCCATCTCATGCTTCACAACAACATGTTTCCCACCCACAGACAGCTTGGAGGCGACCAGAATATTTCAGCTCACTGTGTTCATGTGCTACCATATGGATCACACTTATCTTTACTGGGTAAAAATACTTAAAATACTTCTATTTACAGGTGACAATTTATAACAGCTAACCATGTTTTACTTGTTTAAATGTATTGCTTCGTGTTAGCTGTTAGCTCACCATAGTGTATGTAAAGAAAGAGTGTAAGGTGTTAGCATCCCTTGGCAAACAGAGATGTGTTCCAATCATAGTCTGTATATATATATAAGAAGTGGAATTAGTCGCTTTGATGTCACCCGTTGGTTTGTGGACAACCATTCTGAAGCCTTGAGTTTGGCATTTTGGATGACGCCATCTTGGTTTTTTTGAACCAGAAATGACCATACTTGCTATACACATTAAGCCTTTAATGTAATTCAAACAAATAAGTAGTCAAATTGTATTTCTACTGTAAAGTTTTAACATTTTAACATTGAGGGTATTGGGGATTGACTTGGTTTACGAGCCAGCCTCTAGTGGCTATTTGATGAACTGCAGTTATTTTCACTTCCTCGTGGGCTTCATTTATTCAGACCTGGAGGTTGCCGTTTGGTTCAAATCCCACTTTGAAGGTAAAAGGCACTTCTGATGTTAGTTTGGTTTTTGGTTTCCATATGCTTTGCCGTTTGGATCACATTGCACAGTGTTCTATTGGTGAGTTAGCAGCAACATGATGGTGGTGTGGAAGTCACCTAGCCCTGACCTGGCCACTAAAAACCCCACGGGTCCAACTGCAGAGGAGGGTACTATACTTCAAAGCCCTGACCTATGGCTTCATAAACATACACTGTCACACACACACACACCTTCAGCCACCTTCATCTGTTGCATCCTGTCCAGGTAACTACTGGGATGAAGGTCACCGGTGAATTATACATCACTATCTCATGCACAGCACTGGGGGTCACAAAGTATACAGGGGAGGAGATGGGCTGGAGGAAGAGAGAGTGAACAGAGAGAAGGATGAAAATAGTATCTGTCACCGCAGGAAACAGCACCACTTTTCTTTTGAAGTTCATTTGGATTTTAAAAGCTGTTTGTAGCTTCAGTATGCTTCTCCTCTTCCTCCCTAACATGCAGCAGATTGAGAGATGTACTGCATCCTGTCAGAAGCGATTTAAGACACTGTAGGAAATATTTCCACAGGGGACAATAATAACTTCTTCAATACAATTTTAACATATTTTCCCGAACAAATCTGTGGTATTCCATCAAACCAGGCTACAGCACCAGTGTAACCAAAATAGAGGGAGCTACATGCAGCTTTCTTCACTTTGCCCTACCATAGCACTGATATGAGCTGCACTGTTTCTGATGGAATTCAATGGGCCATGTTATATAGACAAAGCTGTTAGATGTTTGTCAATGTGAGTGCCCTATACAAATGTACCTCTAATTAAAAAGCACACCAATTTGATTTCTATCCCCCTGCTCTGCGTCAATTCTGGATTGTATGTAAATGGTATTACTGTCTATAGCCAGAGTTGTCACATACGCATAAGCATGATGGTACAGAACCAGGCAACTTCACTGTGACGACACGACTCCATCAGTCACTGAAGTATTTCCAGTACGTTACACCACCAGAACCACAAATTGTGTGTAACAATCCGGAGGTTTGAGATGTATACTGCAACATTGTCAATATTAAAGCTGCTGAGCCTTTTTCACACACTTGTATCTATACAAAAGGTCTGGAAGATTTAAACACTTCTGTGAATAATTGTTGGGAGAATGTTGAAACATCTTTTGTAAAATGATAATTAATTTACTTTTGGATACATTTAAATCTAAAAATTATTTATCATACAAATTATTGCAGTACTGGCCCCATAGTGGTGGTGTATTGATTTGTCACAAAAAAAGATACCCTTTTACATCCTACATTAAAATATTTTTTGTTTCGGGTGATGGGATTGCAATTGGATAGTTCTTGACCAAATGGAAGTACAGGTGTAACTGCACCCAAAACGCAAAAAGTGTGATCTGATCGGCCAAAGTCACCTCTAGAAGTGTTCAGGGACGCACTGTGAACACATTGAACACATACAACATGTGGGTAGTAGTGATGCACTGGTCGACCCACAACCATCAGGAAAATATCAGAAAATCAGCGGGTCAGAAAGTGAAAGCAATGTTCCGAAATAAGTTATTATTAACTTACAGAGACATTACGTGCAATCATTTAACTTCCCATCTTCTCCCCTCTCTCGGTAATGCTGTTTCTCTCCGTTTCTCAAACACACACAGAAATGGCTGCTGCATTCAGTCCTCATCTCAGTCCTCATATCTAATACATAATGTTGGAGTTTTGCAGGTCAGCTGGTTGATTAACACATATTCTTGTGGGTCGGGCATCACTAGTGGGTAGAAATACATAAATCACTCACTCGACCCGTTCGGTTGTTTGAGCTGGACAGAGTGATCGGATCTCACTCTGGAGACATTAATACCAGGTGTAAATGTAGACATGTTTAATCATAGCTAGAAATAATCTGGATACGAGACACATTTCAATGCAAGGTGTAAATGGGTCATAGATAAAGTTGAGACAGTTGGCTGCACACGGAATTTCCTTTGGCAGTTTTTCTGCTGCAATCGCTCAACTGAAAATACACACATCTAATATGGATGAGGAACCAAAGCAGGTAAACACTGCTCTGCTCGGCTGCTCAGTGGAAAACACCCGCGTTATATTTTCTACTGAACTGAACTGACAAATAAGATAATCATCTGCCGTCTAGTTATATCACCAACTATTTTATTTCTTAGATATAACCTTCGACCCCAAGGCTTTCTTTACTTGTTTATTTTACAATTGTTCGGTTGAATACGCAGGCCTATTTATCAAGGTTTTAATAGAAATCTGGCCTCTTTTATGTCTATGTGTGTGCAGTGCACCACCTGCCGTTGTCCCAGCTCATTTCCCAACACAAAGTTGACTGTAATGAGCCCTGCATTCTACATTGCGCGCGCACACACACACACACACACACACACACACACACACACACACACACAC
>NW_022281221.1:0-12323 GCF_004355925.1 Anarrhichthys ocellatus | reverse complement strand
ATCATTGTCCTGCTGCAGAACCCAAGTGCGCTTCAGCTTGAGGTCACAAACAGATGGCCGGACATTCTCCTTCAGGATTTTTTGGTAGATAGCAGAATTCATGGTTCCATTTACCACAGCAAGTCTTCCAGGTCCTGAAGCAGCAAAACAGCCCCAGACCATCACACTACCACCACCATATTTTACTGTTGGTATGATGTTCCTTTTCTGAAATGCCGTGTTACTTTTACGCCAGATGTAATGGGACATACACCTTCCAAAAAGTTCAACTTTTGTCTCATCAGTCCACAGAGTATTTTCCCAAAAGTCTTGGGGATCATCAAGATGTTTTCTGGCAAAACTGAGACGAGCCTTTATGTTCTTTTTGCTCAGCAGTGGTTTTCGTCTTGGAACTCTGCCATGCAGGCCATTTTTGCCCAGTCTCTTTCTTATGGTGGAGTCATGAACACTGACCTTAATTGAGGCAAGTGAGGCCTGCAGTTCTTTGGATGTTGTTCTGGGGTCTTTTGTGACCTCTTGGATGAGTCATCGCTGCGCTCTTGGGGTAATTTTGGTCGGCCGGCCACTCCTGGGAAGGTTCACCACTGTTCCATGTTTTCGCCATTTGTGGATAATGGCTCTCACTGTGGTTCGCTGGAGTCCCAAAGCTTTAGAAATGGCTTTGTAACCTTTTCCAGACTGATAGATCTCAATTACTTTGTTTCTCATTTGTTCCTGAATTTCTTTGGATCGCAGCATGATGTCTAGCTTTTGAGGATCTTTTGGTCTACCTCACTTTGTCAGGCAGGTCCTATTTAAGTGATTTCTTGATTGAGAACAGGTGTGGCAGTAATCAGGCCTGGGTGTGGCTAGAGAAATTGAACTCAGCTTTCCAAAGATGTGATAAACCACAGTTATTTTATGTTTTAACAGGGGGGGGCAATCACTTTTTCACACAGGGCCATGTAGGTTTGGATTTGTTTTCCCCCTTAATAATAAAAACCTTCATTTAAAAACTGCATTTTGTGTTTACTTATGTTATCTTTGTCTAATATTTAAATTTGTTTGATGATCTGAAACATTTAAATGTGACAAACAAAAAATAAGAAATCAGGAAGAGGGCAAACACTTTTTCACACAACTGTAGATATTCACATATTGTCAACTATCCATCCATCTATCATGGAAGGAAAGAGATTGATAGATAGATAATATCCACAGATGCTATTTATCCGTCTATGTGTTGATGTTAATGTATTCTGCTACGTGTGAGTTTGTTGATCGATAGCCGATGATGCCTGAACGCGGTTAATGTACTGTGTTATTGTCGCATCGAATGAACACGTGCACCAAAACGTCAGCTTGTTCCATTATCCAACTTTAACAATAAAAATTGAGTAAAGGAAGTCGAGAGTCGGAAACGAAAGACAGCTCGCCTTCAAAGTAAAGGGTGCCTGTTTTTAAACGTGTTTGCTCCAGCGATCAATTTATGGAGAGCTAAATGAATTAAATAAACAAATATTCTAAATAATGAACATAATATATAACTGTGATAAAGTCATATTTCTGGCACTTTCCCAAAATTGAATAAACTGCCAATGGGCGCAAACACTGAATTCATTATACTATCAATTTCTTTATTTAACTAAAGGCTTTTTAAACTATTTGGATGAATGACACGGGCTGTATTGTTGAGACGTGTGATGAGTCTGACTATAAAAAGAGTATACCCTGAACTTGACTTTATTGCTGGCTCTGTTGTCATGACAATGACGTCACTAACCTATCCCATGTAAAATCCTTCAAGTTTATTTACTGTTTGCACTTTTATTAACATAATAACATATAAAACATACTTTCACTCTTCAATTTGCTTTACTTTTAAGGAATTACAGATGTTTTCCACCTGTGTCTGCTGCCTGTTGGCATCATGGTAACATGGATTTCAGGCCAGCCAATCAGCTCCTTCCCATCTTTAAACTCTATTTCAGACTCTTTTGTCATCTATTATCAAGTAGTACTAATCATTATTACTGCAGCTTCCTTGTTAAATCACATTTGATTGATTCAGTGTAGGCTATACACTGCACACATATAAAGCACAATTAAGTTGGGCAATAACTTTATGAGAGACATGTTAGATCTGCTGGTTATATGACCTCAGTATTTGTCCTCAAATGCATTTGTCAAAGCTTGTCAAAGTACAGCAAGTTTCATGCTATATAGTCATTTAAAATGGTCAATACACTGTAGTTAATAAACAGGTTCTGGCTTAATTAAACAACTTTTAATGAACAATGAATTGCTCCTGAATAAACACACCTTTTCATATTCAGATTCTGTAAGAAAAAGCACTAATATCACGCTGTAAGAGTTACTTTCCAGGTTATACTTGTTTTACTTAAGTAACATATCCAATGCAGGACTTGTAACAGTTTTTTCACAGTGTGATATTAGCGTGATGGTTTGAAGCATAGGGCCACTGACCAAGTGGACGTATTCGACAAGTTGGGAGTAAAAATGTGTTGACATATCTGTAGCGCCATCTGTGAGTTTAATACATGTGAGTGTTACCCTGCCTCTCCATATCCACACTGTCAGTGGGAGGAGGGATACAGGAGTTGAAGGGTGACCAAGGAGACAAAAAAAAATATGAGGAAGAAATTAAGATACACAACAAATCTACAGTATACTACTGGGAACACACCTTCGGTTAGGAGGAGCTAATTGTAAGTGGGTTTTAATGGGTTTTGTGTGGAAAAATGTAGATCTCAATGGAACTACCTGAATAAATCAACGATACATTATCACAAGGGGTTAGGAGTGCTCACCACATGTCCAGGCAGGTGGAGTAGTCCGTGGATCCCAGCAGGACATCTGGAGGCCGGTACCAGAGGGTCACCACCTCGTTGGAGTAGGTATGGCTGGGGACCGACTTGGCCCTGGCCAGGCCTGAGGGGAGCAACACAACAACACTCAGAAATCATTATCATTGACTGACCTTCACCATGCTCCTGAAAACAAAGCACCACACTGGAGAGTGGCAGCACTCACTGTAACAGGCTTCTAGATGCCCTGTGTGGGCAAATTGAGTCAGTGTTGCATACTGTTCGAATTAGGATACAGAAAGGAAATGCAAGGCAGAAAACGTAACAGCTCAGATTTGGCAGTAAATAAAAAAAAATGTAAAAACAGAAAAATGTGTTTGCAACAATATAGCATCAGAACATAGTAAGAAAAAGAGACTATAGGTCTTGAGAGGCTACCATGTTCTAACCTGCATGAAATGTTGGATGGAATAAATAAAATTGTACATTTTTTGTTGTTTTTGTAAACAGGTTTAAAATCTATATTGTCACCATTAAAGTGTGTCAAATTAGCTATTACCAGTTCCTGTTTGTAATGTACAGTCACTTATCACTGGATTACGTGTGAAGATTCGCAGGCCACTTCTGCAGTGAGTGCAAAGCATATTTCTGGACTGTTTCCGAATAGTAATAATGATATGTAAGCACACTTTTGTCAGGTCTGTGTGTTCAGATTTAAGGTTATGACTAGGAGTGTGATGTCTCATGCGCTCAGGGTTTTAAACCACCTCCATGAGCTGTGTGTCACAGCAACTGCTGACCGTGCTGGTGAACCACTCAAACCAGTTGGCCAAAGTCAAAGTCCAGAACAAAATGTTGGCATAGTACGTTTCAGCAAACCACGGATACGCTGAATGTGGACGTTTTGGCATTGGATAGCAAGTGATAAAGAGCAACCATTGTTATGTGGTATAGTAACGAATACAACAAGCTTCCTCTAAGTCGTGCAAGGGTGGGTGGGAGGGGACTGTGATGGGGTTAAACAAACATAGGACTTTCACCCAGGAGACCGTTGTTCCTGTGTGACGCTGACTTTATGCTTGTTATGTAACATTGTTAGTCTTGTTACATAACGTTACATGAACTCTGCTAAGGGCTGTTCATTATTTATTTACGGTAGTTACGTTGTTGACCACAAACTGATATTTTTTCTAATCTTAACCAAGTAGTTTTGTTGCCTAAACCCCGTGGCTTTGTTGGTTTCTGCAAGCGTGATATGAAACTATTTGTGAAACACATTTTCATTTTAAGTAACGTCAACATCCAATGTACCCTGTGGTTTACAGAATGGTACAATGCCAACATTCTTTCTGGTGACTGGTTGAACCATACTACAAGAGCTAACTGCCTGTTTTTAGAACACTGCTATACAGCTGTCACTTTTACCTCACACAGTATCTTTTGCCTAAAGTTTCTCCCTCCTGTGCCTTCCCCTTCAACTCTCTGCTGCTCACGTGCACCTCAACCTTTAAAAAAAAAAAACCTGCACTCGAGTCATCTAGGGGTCATTTTAAAGCAAGGATTTGGATGAAATTTGGATTTATTAGCTCTCAAGACTAATGTCAGCTAAGTGGAGCATTATTCACTTTCTAGCAAACGAGCTGGACAACCCACAAAACTCTGATTGATTGAAGAAAAAACTGTCCACAGTCTGTTTTATTTCAGCATTGTGAAAACACTGTTTTTCCTTCATACTAGTCTCTAAAACAGAAGGTATTTTCCACTGCTGGGGTTTGGAAAGTTCCAAGTCATTTACAGCAAAAGAGCAAAGTCCAGCATTGTGAAGTGCAAATGTATCACAGTGTATTATCCAATGAAGAGGTTGGCTGTGCTCTCTCGGTTAGGAAATTACAATTGCTATTATTTACATTCCGATGCAGTCTGTCGACTCGAACCAGGACCACTAATGGGTGTGATGTCACACTGTAGTACACTTTCAGCTAGTGTTAAGTTGCTCATTAAAAGGGTAACAATGACATTCATCTTTTTTTTTCACTATGAGAAGAAGTAATACCCAATCCCTTCTTTAGACCTTAGACACAGGACACAGAGTATGGTGTCTCTGTCAGATTTTCCAAATCCAACCATCAAGTCTTGCCTGACTTGATAGTTGACACATCATCTCATTCAGTTCTTGAGAGCTTTCAATATTCAATGTGCAGCCTACTTCTTGGTTTCCATTGTTAAGTCATTGGAGCGATCAACCTCCACTTATCAGACCTGACTTCTGTACATTCAACCGCACGAAGCCCGAGATTGCCCTTTCAAATAGAAATCATGATGGAAGACCTTTGAGGCTTCATTGAGAAACAGTGATGTCGTGAATATCAGTGAGATGAACCCAAAGGTTTCTATTTATAAATGGTGGTACTACTGATAAATACCTTTATACCTGTAATTTCAAATCATCATAAGGCTTTATGACAAGGGTGTCCCACTCATCTTCACTCTGGGCCACATCAGCATCATGGTTTCCCTCAAAGGGCCGGTTGTAACTGTAAGACTGTGTAAATGTAACTACTCCTAACATATTGGTAAATAACTGTCTCTGCATTTGATTATTGTTTATTCAAATGTTAAAATATTGTACATGCAGTTATATAAATGTAAAAATATATTTAAGCACATTTCTGTTATAACTTAAATCCTTTTAATTTAGGGTTAAGAAACCCACATTACTCTATCAAAGATCAAACTATTAAAGAAAATATCAAAGACAAATATCAAACAAGTTGTTACAATAACTTTGTTCAAAGCTTAAAATCCTTTCAAGGGTGCGTTTGTACAATCCCATGTGAAGTGTTTCATGTGTTGTAAAGCCACGTTTAAAGTAGTCTTTAATGTACTCACAATACATTTCCATGTCAAGTGTACAGAAACCAGTCAAAGAGCTGCTTCTATGACTGTGTTTAACTATCTCAAAAATATGACTTTCTATCTCATAACTTCGACTTTCTATCTCATAATTTCCACGATGGGGATATTTTTTATTATCAAGACTAACTTTATTTTTTTTAAACTTTTTTATTTATTTTGCTGGCGGATTCGCGGGCCACATAAAATGACGTGGCGGGCCTTGAGTTTGACACCCCTGCTTTATGAGAACCACAAAAAAGTGCTTCCCCACGGTTTTTATGGTAAATTCATGCACGTCAGACATGTCTAACCCTGTTCCAGCATTTATCTAGGTGCTGACACAACCCCAGTTGGTAAGATAAGTATTCGGTGACAGTGCTCCCATGACTGCTAATGGTAGAGCAGAGTGCAGATGCAGCAAGCTTTAATGAGGCTGATGGTATTACCTCTTTGTCTCTTCCCAAGTGGTCGGAAGGCTTAATTAAAGCATTTAGCTTGGTAAAAAAAAAGGACTTCCTGCCCTGCTGCCAGTCCCCTGAATGTGGGAGGAAGAGGAGCAGAGGGGAGAATAAATGAGAGGGAGGGAGTATTGAACATTTCCTCGTGTTGGAAGGGAGAAAGGGGTTTGATCATGGCCAAGCTCTGTAATGTCCACACTGTTCTAATGCAGAATAGATGCCATCTGCTCGCTCACACTCGGATGCTATTATTTCCCCTGCAGGCGCAGTGTGTGTGTGAACCGCTTATTACTGCACTCATCATAGAAGAACGTGTAGGCTGGCCTACACCATGTAACAAACAGGAGGCTGGCCTGTTTGTTACATGGAGAGGTGTAAAGGTAGTAGAATCAACTAGCATTTGGCCATGTATCCAGGATTTCTTCTTATTTCGTCAGCGCTCACTGATTTCTGGGATTCACCAATGTTTCCTTAATGTTGTTTCTATCTTAGGTAAGAGAAAACTTAAGTGGTCGAGAGTACTCCAACCAAATAAGAAAACATCTTGTTTTCACAGTCCACAGATATTCCAATGCAAGGAAACATGAGTTTGAAATTTGAGGAAAAGGCATGAATACCAAATTTTGAATATTAAATGTTTTATGGTATTTGTATTGATTGGATTATCAAAGAAATTGGTCAATTGATCCCAATTAAAACTATAACAACCCTTGGATGATATTATGTGCATTCAGCTTCTGAATGGTATACTGCTCTTCCATGGTTTTTGATTCTCCTGTAACACTACTGACGCTCTGCAGAATCAAGTTTACTTTATTTAAAGTTAATTTAACATTCGTCTCAATTTTACTGCTGCTGGAGTTCTGCTTATTCTTACAGGCTTTTTTTTGGTGGCATCTCTCCAATTTTTGGGAGTATATATTTGTACACAGCCCAACAGCTGGCCTTATTTAGTGTTTCGGTGGTGTTACCTATGCTAGTAACAAACAATCAGCCACACACCTCCAATTTAAGATCAACTGAGTTGAGGTGTTCTGAGTGATTCATCAGAACACCTGGTAAGAGGTGGGTAAAGAACATTTGGTGCATCTGGAGTGGATTTCTCTTATTTTTTTTTCTCTGAACAGAATATTAAGAGAAAATATAAGAAAAATGTACAAGGATGTTTCTGCATGAGGTCTAGTTTGTAGACCAGAATAGGTCTGTCACATCCTCTGACCTGAATTTCTAACCCTCCTCTTGACCTGTGTAGTACCTATACTGCAGCTAAACTTAAACACAATTTCTCTGGTGCTGTCCTTTGTTATGGAACTCTCCATGTGTAAATGTCAAAAATAAAACGTCATTACAAAGCGGATCACAAAATGGCAGTAGTGCTTCCAGCCACTGGATGCATGAAGCTGATAAAAATCTATAAAAACATGATTTGCTCATTTCCACTGTGACCATGCACCCTCACCAAAAGCCTTATGAGCAGAAGCCTCTGCCCTGAACTGGGTCTCTCATGCTGGATTTAAAACTTGAACCCCAACCGTGGATGGGACTCTGATCTTTAGGTCAAATCACAGTAGCCTTCAGTGCATCAAAACCGGCCCAGACAAAAAGATATCTTGTCACGGGTCTGACGTCAATACCCAATTCCCAAACAGAATGCATCAGTGTTTTCAACCCCAAAGGTTTGCACAGTCAAAGTCAGAGTCAGAGTCACAGAGAGATCACACTTAAACCGTAAACACACTCATAAACTGATGTATTCCAGTGAATGGGCTTGAATTGAAGTGACAGACAGATGGATGTTACTCTGACTGCACTGATATCTAGAATATAAGCCAAAAGAGTAAGTTTTAGTTTCAGCAGGATATTTTCAGCGTCAAACACTTAATTTCCTGCATTATTGTGAATTTTTATCCAGGCGCCGGGTGACAATTCAAAACATAGTTGAATCTAATTCAGTAAGGCTCTCTGACATTTTGCATTGCTTTCTACTATTTATGTTATCTCTTTTAAATCCAGTCAGTACACATATAGGCATGAATACCTCCTACTTCCTCTTATGTGTCTTTTGTTTGGGGAAGTAACCTCTTTAAAAGTGTGTGTGGCTCCTGTTCGCTTCAATGATGCATCAATGCATTGTATTTAATGTATAAACCCCTTAACAAGAAAAACGTCACAATATATATTTTTTCTATCAAACTGCACTCTATGCCAACACCTCTTGGACAAACCCTACACATAACTGTAATAATACAGCTGATTGTAAAAATACTGGCAATTTGTTAAGTTTATCTGTGATTATGATTACATTGTGACACCCATGCATGGCTGTCTGTCGTCAATTATATGTATAACTATATGTATATATGTATAACAGCCTGCAAGCCAACTAGTTGTTGGCTTGCAGGCTGTCATAAAGGTCAGCAGTCTGACATTTTTCAGGTTAGGTGTTTGAAAAATAATACCGCTGCACACAAAAAAACACATATCCATAAATCATTGAAAGAAACTGTGGCCAATCCGTCAGCATAATAAGAGGGGTATTATTATGGATTTCATTGTGAGTTATGACATATTGTCACCAGTTGTTTTTTTGTTTGGTTTTGTTTTTTTTCGCCAAGAACATGTTTTGGTTTTCTTGAAACAAGAATTAATAGCTGGTGACTCTTAAAATGACAATGATGACCAAAACCAACAATGGAGCTCCATGGCACAGAGGAAGAATATATATATCAGGCTTTCATATACACACAATCCTTGTCAGTAGATACATTGACTGCCATAGTTGTCATTTATTTGATTACATGTGATTTGTAAAAATGAAAAATGCAGAATATCACCAGCATGTGCTTTAATTTGTGATCTACCAATATTCATGTAATTCAAAGTGACATTCAGCAGAATTAGTGCATTCATGGAAGAGTAACAGTAGCCAAAGCTAAGAGTTATAATTGCTTTGAGTTAAAACAGAACACCAAGGAATACGCAGAATGAACGAAACAAAGCTAATTCAGTCATTGCTTGCTACTGGCTTGTACATTCATCCTGACCTTAGCTAGCTGTTCCTCCTCCATCTCATGCTTCACAACAACATGTTTCCCACCCACAGACAGCTTGGAGGCGACCAGAATATTTCAGCTCACTGTGTTCATGTGCTACCATATGGATCACACTTATCTTTACTGGGTAAAAATACTTAAAATACTTCTATTTACAGGTGACAATTTATAACAGCTAACCATGTTTTACTTGTTTAAATGTATTGCTTCGTGTTAGCTGTTAGCTCACCATAGTGTATGTAAAGAAAGAGTGTAAGGTGTTAGCATCCCTTGGCAAACAGAGATGTGTTCCAATCATAGTCTGTATATATATATAAGAAGTGGAATTAGTCGCTTTGATGTCACCCGTTGGTTTGTGGACAACCATTCTGAAGCCTTGAGTTTGGCATTTTGGATGACGCCATCTTGGTTTTTTTGAACCAGAAATGACCATACTTGCTATACACATTAAGCCTTTAATGTAATTCAAACAAATAAGTAGTCAAATTGTATTTCTACTGTAAAGTTTTAACATTTTAACATTGAGGGTATTGGGGATTGACTTGGTTTACGAGCCAGCCTCTAGTGGCTATTTGATGAACTGCAGTTATTTTCACTTCCTCGTGGGCTTCATTTATTCAGACCTGGAGGTTGCCGTTTGGTTCAAATCCCACTTTGAAGGTAAAAGGCACTTCTGATGTTAGTTTGGTTTTTGGTTTCCATATGCTTTGCCGTTTGGATCACATTGCACAGTGTTCTATTGGTGAGTTAGCAGCAACATGATGGTGGTGTGGAAGTCACCTAGCCCTGACCTGGCCACTAAAAACCCCACGGGTCCAACTGCAGAGGAGGGTACTATACTTCAAAGCCCTGACCTATGGCTTCATAAACATACACTGTCACACACACACACACCTTCAGCCACCTTCATCTGTTGCATCCTGTCCAGGTAACTACTGGGATGAAGGTCACCGGTGAATTATACATCACTATCTCATGCACAGCACTGGGGGTCACAAAGTATACAGGGGAGGAGATGGGCTGGAGGAAGAGAGAGTGAACAGAGAGAAGGATGAAAATAGTATCTGTCACCGCAGGAAACAGCACCACTTTTCTTTTGAAGTTCATTTGGATTTTAAAAGCTGTTTGTAGCTTCAGTATGCTTCTCCTCTTCCTCCCTAACATGCAGCAGATTGAGAGATGTACTGCATCCTGTCAGAAGCGATTTAAGACACTGTAGGAAATATTTCCACAGGGGACAATAATAACTTCTTCAATACAATTTTAACATATTTTCCCGAACAAATCTGTGGTATTCCATCAAACCAGGCTACAGCACCAGTGTAACCAAAATAGAGGGAGCTACATGCAGCTTTCTTCACTTTGCCCTACCATAGCACTGATATGAGCTGCACTGTTTCTGGTGGAATTCAATGGGCCATGTTATATAGACAAAGCTGTTAGATGTTTGTCAATGTGAGTGCCCTATACAAATGTACCTCTAATTAAAAAGCACACCAATTTGATTTCTATCCCCCTGCTCTGCGTCAATTCTGGATTGTATGTAAATGGTATTACTGTCTATAGCCAGAGTTGTCACATACGCATAAGCATGATGGTACAGAACCAGGCAACTTCACTGTGACGACACGACTCCATCAGTCACTGAAGTATTTCCAGTACGTTACACCACCAGAACCACAAATTGTGTGTAACAATCCGGAGGTTTGAGATGTATACTGCAACATTGTCAATATTAAAGCTGCTGAGCCTTTTTCACACACTTGTATCTATACAAAAGGTCTGGAAGATTTAAACACTTCTGTGAATAATTGTTGGGAGAATGTTGAAACATCTTTTGTAAAATGATAATTAATTTACTTTTGGATACATTTAAATCTAAAAATTATTTATCATACAAATTATTGCAGTACTGGCCCCATAGTGGTGGTGTATTGATTTGTCACAAAAAAAGATACCCTTTTACATCCTACATTAAAATATTTTTTGTTTCGGGTGATGGGATTGCAATTGGATAGTTCTTGACCAAATGGAAGTACAGGTGTAACTGCACCCAAAACGCAAAAAGTGTGATCTGATCGGCCAAAGTCACCTCTAGAAGTGTTCAGGGACGCACTGTGAACACATTGAACACATACAACATGTGGGTAGTAGTGATGCACTGGTCGACCCACAACCATCAGGAAAATATCAGAAAATCAGCGGGTCAGAAAGTGAAAGCAATGTTCCGAAATAAGTTATTATTAACTTACAGAGACATTACGTGCAATCATTTAACTTCCCATCTTCTCCCCTCTCTCGGTAATGCTGTTTCTCTCCGTTTCTCAAACACACACAGAAATGGCTGCTGCATTCAGTCCTCATCTCAGTCCTCATATCTAATACATAATGTTGGAGTTTTGCAGGTCAGCTGGTTGATTAACACATATTCTTGTGGGTCGGGCATCACTAGTGGGTAGAAATACATAAATCACTCACTCGACCCGTTCGGTTGTTTGAGCTGGACAGAGTGATCGGATCTCACTCTGGAGACATTAATACCAGGTGTAAATGTAGACATGTTTAATCATAGCTAGAAATAATCTGGATACGAGACACATTTCAATGCAAGGTGTAAATGGGTCATAGATAAAGTTGAGACAGTTGGCTGCACACGGAATTTCCTTTGGCAGTTTTTCTGCTGCAATCGCTCAACTGAAAATACACACATCTAATATGGATGAGGAACCAAAGCAGGTAAACACTGCTCTGCTCGGCTGCTCAGTGGAAAACACCCGCGTTATATTTTCTACTGAACTGAACTGACAAATAAGATAATCATCTGCCGTCTAGTTATATCACCAACTATTTTATTTCTTAGATATAACCTTCGACCCCAAGGCTTTCTTTACTTGTTTATTTTACAATTGTTCGGTTGAATACGCAGGCCTATTTATCAAGGTTTTAATAGAAATCTGGCCTCTTTTATGTCTATGTGTGTGCAGTGCACCACCTGCCGTTGTCCCAGCTCATTTCCCAACACAAAGTTGACTGTAATGAGCCCTGCATTCTACATTGCGCGCGCACACACACACACACACACACACACACACACACACACACACACACAC
>NW_022281220.1:0-12342 GCF_004355925.1 Anarrhichthys ocellatus | reverse complement strand
GGTTACTGTACAAGTTTGTGCTGACAATGCACATCAAGGCAAAAAAAGAAGAAGAATGTATATATTCGATGGCAAGAGCTCCTCTAGATAAGAAAAACTTTGCAGTTACAGCGGTAAACAAGTCAAAACACTAATAATGTCTAAGATACGAAAGCAGGTACCTAACAAAGATCCTCCTTTTTGTTGAGAGCATACGTCTTGTAGTCGATAGACTATTAAAAAAATCTCTTGTAGATACAAAAAGGATTTGTGAATGTGTGGTCCGAGCGTTTTGAATGGCCAGTGTATAAAAAACAGCATATGTGCATCCATTGATTTTCAAAGTTCAGATTTCTAAAACAAAAACAACAACTGCAGGTGCAACTATTAAGTTTTTCCAATAGCTGCAGGTCACTTTTGCGCACCGCCGTCCGCGAGCCACACATAAACTACACATAATTCCTCTTGTCATAGTCCCCGTTCGGCGTGGCTCTCTTGGTCGGTGCGTATTTTACCGAGTATCCAGAGTTCCCGCTGGATGGACAGGAGCAGCACAGCATCGATCCCCCGATCAGCAGCAGCGCCGTGGCCGCCCAGCCGATGTAGAGCGCGGCGCCGATCTCCCTCTTCTTGGACCCGGGCACCTGCGGGTTGTAGAAGTCAGATATGATGTTGTTGGCCATCCAGCAGAGGGGCACCAGCACAAACAGAGCGCTGACGATGTAGATGACCCCTCCAGCGTTCACTACCCGGGCTTTGACGTACTCGGCTTGGATGCAGTTGGTGCACTGCGCTCCCGCGATCACCACCATGAGCCCCAGCACGCCCATCACCGAGGAGATGATGGTGAGCGCTCTGGCCGCCTGTAGGTCGTGGCTGAGCGCGAGGACGGAGTCGTGCACCTTGCACTGCATCTGGCCCGTGCTCTGCACAACGCACGACATCCACAAGCCGTCCCAGATCGTCTGAGCCACCACGATGTTGGCCTCGATGAACGCCGTCACCCTCCACATGGGCAGCCCGCACGACACCATCACCAGGAGCGAGCCGAATACGCACAGCGATAGTCCCAGGATCTCCAGTCCGGCCGACACCATTTTCGCTCTTTGCGTTCAGTCAAGTCCGTGTGGAACTTTTAAAACTCTCTCCCAAATGTATCTTCTGGAGTGCAAAGGTATATTTCTGCTCTTTAGTTCTCGCCTCGACGTGAAGGAGCGTCGGTCGTTAGTTGCGCATCAATCACCACATTGGAGATGTAAGAGACAGCAGCTCCGGGTCTCTTTGTTGGTTGAGGCGATGTGAAAACAACTGGAATCACAGAAGCACCGGATCACGAATATCTGCGGGGTGGGTGGGTGGGTGGGTGGGGGGGTGTACGGACTAGAGGATAAACTTTCCATCCAATCAGCTGTCGCCGCATCTTCGGGGGACCAATGAAAACGCAGGGAAGTTGTGAGGCTGAATAAAGCGGTCCAGGGCGCATTGTGCGTTTGAACAGTTATTTACAATGAATAGGGGGAGCAGGAGAGGGTTCGAAGGCGCACGGTGGGGTGAGAGGGGGTTTAAGGCTGTGGAGCAGCTAAAATGCAGTGGTTGGGTGAATCACGCCACTTGTTATTGATTTTTCAGACATGGAGGCTAATGCCACATGTCTGCGGTGTACACGCAGCTTAAAATGGTCATTTCACACCCAATTGTGTAAGAGGCTCTTAATTGTCTGTCTTAAAATGACACAAAAAGGAAGAAAGAAAAGAACATGTCATATTTATTTTAAATGCAGGCTATTCACTTTAAATTGAAGCAGCCTTAACAGCTTTATCTCAGTGTGTTTACCAAGAGAGCCAGATCCTCTTCTGTTTCCCTGTCCGACAGAAACATGTAACAAGTATCAAGGCTTCCCTTCACCGGAACAATTTGCCGTCACACATTAAATTCACTAAAACGTTTGGATTATATAAAATGTTCTTTATTTGATTCTTGAAATCAAGTTTTTCTTGCTTCTTTATATATGAATTCATAAAAATGATTTTGTGATTATTATGTATGTATTATGTGTTTATACCATGTTATTGAATATGTGTTTTTGTATTATGTTTTTAATATATATATATATATATATATATGTTGGTGGGTTTAACTCAAAGTATAAAATAATTTGAAATATAATGACTTGTCAGGAACTTCATTGTTAATTATACTTTGTTCAAATTTAAACCGGAAATATCCCATAACGAGCCTTTGGTGGTGTTTTTGCACAACCTATATACATTTCAGAATACAATCCACTAGTGCATATTTAAACCAGGATATGCTTTATGTAATTACAAGAGGTATAAGTGGCACTATCACAATGTGAAAATACTTTGCTAAAAGTAATTGCATTCAAATTGTTATTCAAGTACTTTGGTATCAATCATTTCATTTAAATTGATTTTAAATGCTTGATTTGCTATTGGGTAGCTAGCTGTGTAGGCCTGTCCGTTTAAAAACTAGTTATGTTTTTAAAAGCTCATCATTGGTTTTGTTTCGTATGCAAACATTTGATCTGTAAAGTAATGTGTGATTGTCAAATACATAAAGTGGGCTACTCCTCGGAAATTAGTGAAGTAGAATAAAATGAATTAACATGGGAATGGAAATACCAGGACCTAAAATAGTACAAAATGTGTAATATATTTAACAATAGGCGACTTGATTTCCACCACTGGATATAACATAGGATATCCAGAGCATTTAAATATTGTATGTACACTTCGTGGTCATATAGAAAGTGTAATCTAGTAAAATATATTTCGTAACAAAGCCAGATATAGCTTGCCGGTTTTAAATGTACAATTTATATCAAATAGTTCAACGTCAAACATTCCCACGAAGTCATGGGTCGACAGGGGGAAAATGCCTTCTACTGGGGCGAATAGTTATAGAAACTGTCACACTTGGACCGCCATGTTGGATCCTAAACAGAATGATGTTTAGCTGGGACAGCCGTCCTGGCCGTTGAACCGTAATGGCGCCAGTGGCGGAGCAACAAGAAACCCTAATGACAAGCCTTCGGGGATGAGGGCGGAGCCGACTCACGGGAACGGTTTCCGGGTTTCCCTTCCTGGGCTGGGACAGCGGCAAGAGGCAAACGCTCCAGTTGATTAACACTTATTCAAAGTTACTCTCAGGTAAGGAACTGCTCCGTGGTTTGTTGTTTTATGTTCGTGTTCTTTTTTTTAAACAACGTGTTTGAATAAGACGGAAGGGAAGAAGAAGAAGACACACCGGAGAGTCCGTTGAAGCTTTGCTGGCAACACGACACCAGCCGCGGTAACAACTGTTGCTTGCGACAGTTTGACATGTTAACGTTGACAAAGTTTCAGACCCGTATTACACTCAAAGTCGGTTTATCAAAATACTTTTAAAAGAGGAAATCCCAGTTTAAGTAAATACGGTATTTATCTGCGCACGTAGAAATGAGACTCAGTGAGTGTCTGTCAGACTGGGTGTGGTGGACATCCAACTGTTACAAAGGCCTTCAATCTCCCCTATCCACTGACTCGAGCATCGATTTATAATCTCCGCACTTATTTGACACAAAAGTAAATATTCCCTCCTCTTCAGATTTTCACTGCAAAGATGAATGTCCAATACCTTTTATTTAAAAAAAACACTCAATGCCTTTTGAGCTCATTTATTGTCCCATTGTTCCAGTCCATACTTGATCTAACTGCAGGGAAACTCCCCACACTTCAGTGGGCCTGTACATATTCCTAAATCAGCCCCATTACAACAAAAAAATCTTTAAATCAAAGCATTGACTTCCACACATTTCCTGTAAAACCCGCTTTGTGTAACATTCCTGAACCCTGAAATCGCTCTCTAACATCCGATTAATCCTTGACCTTTTGATTGTAAGGGCATGTTTTGCGCAAAATAAATTTTGTGTTTGGACAACTTACACAATAACAGCGGGGAAACAATTACATATTGTCATTATGTGTCCGTCTTGAGACGTGGCTGAGGGCCACCATTGAAGAGTTATCATCCATCTTTTGCTTGTGCTTTTGGCTCAGTGAAAACATGCATATTTCACTTCCTTTTCTTGCTGAGTGGTGAACAACGCGGGCACAGAGCTGTGTGTGAGCTGTAATCTCGGGCTGGCAGCTGCACTTTACTTCAGAAACAATTTAGCTTTATACCCGGCTAGACCGCGCTCCGTTCTCTGTCAGGAGGACAGCATCTCTGAGCCCCGAAAGACGTCTCGGGCGTCTGATGCAGCACCTTCAACCGCTCTCTGACCCTTTCACCTTCCTGCGATCTTGTCTCACAAACACTGAGCTGGGAAGACATCTGTCTGACACTATTAACTACGAGAGGACGTTTCCTCCCGTTTTGCATTGTGGTGTGAATAGAAAAAACAAAAAAGTTGACAGACCAGAGTGGACCTGGACTATTGTGTGAGTCACGCAGCAGGATACCTTTGTTCACAAGAAACACCGGGTGAAGGAATAACTTTCATCCCTATGAGTATAGATTTATTCTGATAACATTGTCCGGTTTGACATTTAATTTACTTAAACCTGTCGGTCAAAGAAATATGTCTGCCCTCACTAAATAGGCATAACGAGGCTATGATTACCTCAATTCAGGGCTGCAACTAACACTTGTTCTCCTAGTTGAGTAACCTCTCATAACAATATATATTGTGAAATTTATTTATTTCATTAATCAATTTGCTATATTCTCACATCCAAATGCCCGTTAACAAAACATACAGATTCTATCACCAGGAACGAGCATGGAGACTAACCTTTAACCGCACCACAGTGTTAGTTTCACTATTAATCATCGATGCCCCCCCACCTTAAACTTCATGGTACTGTACAGCAGCTGTGTGAGTAGCAGTGTTATGATAACATTTTGATGCCGTACGACTCCCACTTGTTTTGAGTAATTTCCTCCCCTGTCCCCATCATCATAAATGGCCCATCCTGTACTTTCAAGTGTGTGTGTGTATTATAACCTGTCCTGCTGGTTTCCTTATGCTTGAAAGGCTTTTTCATTCCGTGTATTGTACGCCCCCGCCCCCGCCCGTCTCCCCCTGGCTCATATTATATAGTGTTTCTAAAACCATGGCTTAAAAAACAGAATCATAGTTTTTATTACTGTCTCTCACCACTACTACCTTTGGTCCCCAAGGGGATACTTGATTACAGTCAAGCCCCCCCCCCCCCCCCCCAAACCTCACCTCATTATGCTCGCTACCTCTCGGGTCCCTTGTTGCCGTGATCAGTTGCCAGTAAATTACCGTTTTTTGTGGTCGTGCCACAGAGTTCACAAAATCTCCACGGTGTGGAATTATTGTTTCAATGTTTCCAACGAGAGCAGAAAGACTTCAAACCACGGGGAGGCGGGTTAACGGGCCCTCGGCTCTGCCCGTCAGGAAGGTGAATAGTTCTACCAGCCTTGTTGCTGCTGCCCCCTTCATGGCTTCCCTCCAGCCAATAAATCAACTGTAAATGCATTACATGCCAAGCACTTTGGCTTTACTAAGGTGGCATTGTTTTTCCCTGTTTGGCCCAAACTGTTTAATCTCCCCGTGTGTGTGTGTCTGTGTGTGTGTGTGTGTGTGTGTGTGTGTGTGTAAGCAAGCAGCTCAGCAGCCCGGCCGATTAAATGGCCGTTATTAAGAGAGTCTTATTGAAGTGTACCTCCTGCCTTGTCTGTCCTGTAGTGTTGTCTTTGTGATATTACAACTGCGATATTGGAGCGCTTTAATTAATCTGCTGCCGGGATAAACGCTGGTTCCCACAGAGCCTGTCGAGGAATAACACTTGGGGTGTGTGTGTGTGTGTGTGGGTGTGGGCCGCTACATTAAATGAGACGTTCATTAACAATGAAAGCACATTTATTATCATCTTTGTCGTGTTTTTAGGACTGAACCTAATGTTTGAGCCACGGTAGTGTTGTGGGTATAGGAATTGGGTTGTTTAGGCAGTCCATCACTTATTTATTTATTTATTTTTGCCACGAGACCATCGTGCATAAATCCACGATGATCCCCAGAGGATGAACCCCAATTAATTTTTTTTGATGACTTTTCCTCTCTCATCACCAGCAGCTCAGTTTTCACTCATCCAATAGAATTTCTCAACACCTGTTAGATTGATTGGCACATATTTTACGAACAGATTCATATTCCCCAGAGGATGCATCCCGATGACTTTGGAGATCATCTGAGTAGCACCACCAGATCAACATTTTATGGTTTTAAGAAAATTCTTTTTGACAGCTTTTGTATGAAGTGTCGGGACATTTGGGACACACATTCACGTTCTTCACAGGATGAATTTTGATAACTTTGGTTATTCCCCAACATTTCTATGCAGCTCTGCCTTCAGGTCAAAACGATGGTGTAGGACGGTTAACATTGGGAAACAATCAGGCTGAACAATGAATCATTTGGTCCATGAAATATCAGAAAATTGTGAAAAATGTCCATCCCACTTTCCCAGAGCCAAGGTTGACAAATTCAACTGTCCCAAGCCCGAAAGATATTAATTTTACTATCATAGAAGACCAGGAAATCCATTCATTCTTAATGTCAGTGCTTATATTTACACTGGGTTTAACTGGGTTAACCTTTTGACCCTGTGGCCCTCCAACCTGGCACCCCTCCTCCCTATATTATCAGTGTCTCCCCCTTGCTGTCCTGCTATGCGGTCGGGACCCGAATGTGGTCAGGGGTGAGGTACGTGTTCTCCCTCCTCCCCACAGCTGAGCTGCCCTATATAGGAAAGGCTTCAGGAACCAGAGGGATAAACAGCCATTGTTCTCCCTGCGGGCTCGGTGAAACCACGCTGTCAGTATGAGAGCTCTCTGCCTACTTTCACGTTAGACACACACAGAGCCCCCCCCCCAAAAAAACAACAAAAAAACAACTACCATCTAATGGATATAACGGTGAGAAATTCTTTCCAAAGTGTCCGCAACTGTGCGTTTGTCTCATGCCAAATAGGAGAAGGTCAATCCAGATTCCCATGCCCCCCCCCCCCCCCCCCCCCCCCCAACTACCATTACATAACCAGAGTGCATCTCCGTTTGGCAGCACACGGCGGCTTGCCTCGTTCTAATGCTTATCACACTCCACCTGTCAAGGGCCAGTGTGTCGGTGATAAAACAGAGCCTGTTCTTCCTGCTCCATCATTATGTAGCTAATTTATCAAGCGGGCTTGTTGCTCTGTCGTCTGCTCGGGGTCATCGAGTGTGTGTGTGTGTGTGTGTGTGTGTGTGTGGGGGGGGGGGGGGCATAGAGGACAGTTAAATGGTAGTGTGGGAACACCCTTTGTTGCCAAGGGGCACTCAATCTCTGCTCCTTCAGCGTGATAGTGTTAAAGAACAGGGTGGTCGTCACGACAGCCCGAATAATGACCGTCGTGAAGCCGACTCCATGTGCAGTTACAGTTTACAACATACATGTCCTGAGGTGGAGTCCTCTTTTGTGATTCCTGTTTAAAATAATTAGCCACATGTCATGGAGATTACTGAAACTGAAACTACGGGTCCTGATGTCTAATCGCTCTGTCGTGGCCATGTGGACGTCTTGTTAGGTCAGGTTTAGGGTGGGCCATACAACGACACAAATTTATAGTATAGCCTTCATGCAGAACAGCTTGATAGCAATATGGTGATTTTTTTTTCTTTCTTTTGTATGATTTCATTTAGATAAAGACCCATTTCTAGCATTTCTGGCAAAGATTTGACTTTAGCTTTACAAAGAGAGCATCAACAACCGATTCAGAGCAAAGCCCCTGTGGGAGCAATGAGTAAGCAGCTATGGCAGCTAAGAAAGTTATGTTGCAATGTTGCAATGCAACATATCGGGCTCAGTGGATTCCTTATGTCAAACCTAAACAGATTTACTTACAGCAAAGCAGCTTAATTGCAGAAATATTTGTGTCTCTAACACATTTTACCAGGAGAGAGTTTGAGCCGCGGCGAGTAATTACATTTGGAAATCAAAAGAAAATGTGATCAAAGTGAACAAAAGCAACATTGTCTGGTTGCACAAAAGAATCAGCACTATTATTAAATGTCATTCTCCATGACTTGACTTCATAGACGCTTATGGTTTCCTTTGGATAGATAATACATCACTTAAAGAATACAAAAACTTGTGAATTACATTACAGTGTGAGTTTAAGCAACGTATTTTTTATTTTTACGGTTCTGGAGAAATATTTTAATCAAGATGCCTGGAAGAAGTGTTTTTTTTGCTGTTTGCAGGGAGGAAGCTACACGAAGCTGTTTTTTTATGATGATTCATCTCATTTCATTCACCGCTTTATCTCTTCTTTTTTTCCGTCATCAGACATCCAGTAAGCAGCAGCGATGTCTCAGTCTGGAGAGAAAGGGAAGGTGAGTAACGGGCCCAAATGTCCACCACACACCACAGCCGCACAGAGTATTCAGGAGGGGATTCTAATAAGGCAGCAGTGATTAACACTCATGCTGCTCCTAATCTCATGCACACACACTCGCACAGGCATCCAGAGGGGATATCCTGTATACAAGTGTAAGTGTTCAGTGGCCAGGCTTTATTGCCTGTTGAAACGTCTCAGTGATCGGGCATCATCATCAACCTCACTCGTACACACTCACTAGCACCTTCTCTTCCCTAATAAAGTTATGGAAAATTGTAAAACGTAGGAAATCACATGAAACTGTATCTACTATCATTACATGTTTTTGTGACTATTTCAATACTTCCTCATTCATTTGCAGCTTCTGACCTTCATTTTGAACAATTTGTATGTGTTTTATTGTGCTCTGCAGTTCCCAGATGCAGCGGGTTATGTCGGGTTCGCCAACCTCCCGAACCAAGTGCACCGAAAGTCCGTGAAAAAAGGGTTTGAATTCACCCTCATGGTTGCAGGCGAGTGATCGCGCTTTTCTTTTAAAAGTAGACTACATAATGTCTTTAGAGAATAGAGCTTTTAATCTCCGTTCTCTCTCATTGTTTTTTCAGGAGAGTCTGGTCTGGGCAAATCGACGCTGATAAACAGCCTGTTTCTCACTGATCTCTACCCTGAACGCTACATCCCCGGTGCAGCAGGTACACACACACACACACACATGCATACACATACACAAATGTGCACACTGTAATAATAATAGAGAAATGTCTGGCGCAATGTCTCCAGCAGCGCATTATTTCAAGAGGAATGTTGGGAATGCCTGAGTCTCAAAATATGACCCTGCCCCTTCTTATGACTTGACTTAGGTTAGGACTTGTTCTGGCTTGAAAACAATTATCCAGGCCCTCCCTGGTCTGTGCAGATAAGGGAGAAAAGAAAAGGGTAGCTCTTTTAGATGACAAAACCCATGATTTCATATCCACCTTCTTTGAAGCCTGCGGTTGCGGCAGATGCTGCGTGTCAGCACTTAGCTCGGGCAGGATTTTTAAAGAAATGATAAAGTTCCACTCGGGTTCCCGAGGCCAACGGTTAATTGTTCCCGTGCTTCCGCTTCCGCAGAGAAGATTGAGAGGACGGTGCAGATCGAGGCGTCGACTGTGGAGATCGAGGAGCGAGGGGTGAAGCTTCGCCTCACCGTGGTCGACACCCCCGGATACGGCGACGCCATCAACAGCCAGGACTGGTGTGTGTGAGGAGGAGGAGGAGGAGGAGGAGGAGGAGGCGGCGGCTTGGGACGTGCTTCCTGGGACGTGCTTCCTGTACCGGCGTGCTCTCTCATCCTTCCCCTCCTGTCCTCAATGACTCCCTTTCTCAAGTTTCATCCCAAAAACTCCCTACTTCCTCCCTCTGCATTCCCTATGTCTAGATTTCCTTCAGCCGTGTGTGTGTGCGCGCCTGTGTGCTATCCTCTATTTCTTGTTGATTGTTCCGACATAGCTGTACGTTTACTCTCCCGACGAAGGCTAACAAAAAGGACACAACTGCGAACGAGATGAAATGACAGAAACAACCCGCTCTTTGCTTTCTCTCTGCAGAATATGTCTCTTGTCACCTTCTCAATAATAAGATAAATAATGTTTAAAAGTTAATAAAGCAAGCTTCTGCTTATTATAGACGCTTTAACTGTACATATATCAGTTAAGTTGGGTGCAATTGCAGGGTTTTAACGAATTTAAAGAACTACTGAATGCATGGTTACAATGCATGCTGTAATACCGCAACATCACAGGTTCAACTTTGTTGCATGCTCTCTCCCTCTCCCTCCATTTCCATTCTGCCTCTATGCTGTCATCTGTCTAATAAAGGCAAAAAGTGTCATGCTGTGCTTTCTGCCCAGAAGATGATTTAATGCATTCATCAGTTAAACTTTGTCTTTATCACACCAGCCGGTAATGAACACAAGGTTTGAAAGTAGCATATATCCTGTTTTTTTTCTGGTGATAGGAAACGGATCACTTATTACCGATATAACAAGATGTCAACTTTTCTGCAACTATACAAAGTGCAGCTGTAATTTAACGGTTATTTGGCGTGATTTTAAGGGTCTCCGTCCGTCTCTCTGCCTCTCTGTTTGTCTCCGATGTCAGCTTCAAGACTATCATCCAGTACATCGACAATCAGTTTGAGCGATACCTCCACGACGAGAGCGGCCTGAACCGAAGGCACATCGTGGACAACAGGGTGCACTGCTGCTTCTACTTCATATCTCCATTTGGACACGGGTAACCAAGCACATTGAAGATTACCTTAAAGAAGCCTGTTCCTATTTCTCTGTTGTCCCACCCCCTCAAAAAACATTTTATTTCTCAATGTTTTTTGACTGCGTCCTCATTGTTCTTTTTCTATTTCATGATCTCTTTCTTTGTCAGCCTAAAGCCTCTGGATGTGGAGTTTATGAAGGCCATCCACAGCAAAGTCAACATAGTCCCGGTCATTGCCAAGGCCGACACGCTGACACTGAGGGAGAGGGACCGCCTGAAGAGGAGGGTGGGTTTTGACGTCCACACACACACACACACACACACACACACACACACACACACACACAATATTTAGATCTATAGCCGTTGTTTCTACAGTATAATCATCTTTCCCCTGGATTTGATTCTTGGCACGATGTTGCCAGGATGTTTGGAATTTTTTTTATGTGCTTGTTTTTGTCTCATCTACAGTTATATGGTTTATCCATTAGAAAGTGGGTCACTGGATGATACGCTAACAATAGCAAAAAACAAACACCCATCCATCCTTATTGACAGCCCGGTGTGTCAGGCATCCGTGTGTTCATGCACGTGTACTTCCTCGCGTAATTGTGGCGATTTGCGGCGTGTGCCTTGTTTTCTTAATGAGACAGCCAGCCAGCCGAGTACAGGGAGGGACGACATGCGGGAGGAAACATGAGGCAGGGACATGCGCAGGAAGACAGTGTTGTATATAATATAGGGGCAGCACATCTCATACACGTCTCGACCCATCCCAGATACGTCCTGTTGGATGTGACCCAAAGTATCTGCCTGCACGCTCCTTAGCTTCCTGCCTCACAGTAGTGCAACGCAGCACAACTGATAACCTCTGCTCCACTCTACTGACCTAACACCTCACACCTTGCAAGCAAAAAATGCAACAAACATTCTTTTTGTCTTCTCAAATGTGAAGGATTGCCGACTTAATCTCGGTTTCACGTTAATATATATCAAATGTTTTTGGACATTTTATAGGCAAAACGATGAAGTAACCATCAGACTGACTGTAATGGAAAATGATCATCGGTTGCAGTCCTAGTTCAGGGGAAAAAGAAAATTGCAGGCAGTGAATGGGCTGTTGTTGCAAATGCCTGCTTTTTAATTGGAAAGCCAATGCCCAGACCTCCCACCTGCCTCTCATTGAGGTCTCGGAGCCGGTGGTCTGGCAGGGTGTCAGGCTGACCGGAGTCCAGCTCGGCTCCGTTCCCCCCTCGGCAGCGAGCCTGCTTTGTTCGAAGGCTCCCGCAGTCGGAGTCCTCGAAAATTGCTGATGCGCTGTCCCGGAGAGACAACAGGGTCACAGTCTCAGGACGCACACGGTGAATTTCTTAAGACAACAAGATTTCACATCCGCCTCATGAGGACAATACAATAACTCGGTAACTCCCCCTTATTTATATATTTTTCTTCTGTATCACAAGAACATTACAGAACAGACATTAATGTTGGAAATAAACCTGTCATGTTTATGGATTTTCTTTTTTGGTGAAGCATTGTGTCAAAAAACATATAGTGACATGAACATGGAAGACAGACGTAAAGAAAGACATTCAGACAATAACATAAAGCATCTATGATGACGTGGTTAATGAGTCCGGGAGTATAGATTACGTGTGTGTGTGTGTGTGTGTGTGTGTGTGTGTGTGTGTGTGTGTGTG
>NW_022281219.1:0-12344 GCF_004355925.1 Anarrhichthys ocellatus | reverse complement strand
GGTTACTGTACAAGTTTGTGCTGACAATGCACATCAAGGCAAAAAAAAGAAGAAGAATGTATATATTCGATGGCAAGAGCTCCTCTAGATAAGAAAAACTTTGCAGTTACAGCGGTAAACAAGTCAAAACACTAATAATGTCTAAGATACGAAAGCAGGTACCTAACAAAGATCCTCCTTTTTGTTGAGAGCATACGTCTTGTAGTCGATAGACTATTAAAAAAATCTCTTGTAGATACAAAAAGGATTTGTGAATGTGTGGTCCGAGCGTTTTGAATGGCCAGTGTATAAAAAACAGCATATGTGCATCCATTGATTTTCAAAGTTCAGATTTCTAAAACAAAAACAACAACTGCAGGTGCAACTATTAAGTTTTTCCAATAGCTGCAGGTCACTTTTGCGCACCGCCGTCCGCGAGCCACACATAAACTACACATAATTCCTCTTGTCATAGTCCCCGTTCGGCGTGGCTCTCTTGGTCGGTGCGTATTTTACCGAGTATCCAGAGTTCCCGCTGGATGGACAGGAGCAGCACAGCATCGATCCCCCGATCAGCAGCAGCGCCGTGGCCGCCCAGCCGATGTAGAGCGCGGCGCCGATCTCCCTCTTCTTGGACCCGGGCACCTGCGGGTTGTAGAAGTCAGATATGATGTTGTTGGCCATCCAGCAGAGGGGCACCAGCACAAACAGAGCGCTGACGATGTAGATGACCCCTCCAGCGTTCACTACCCGGGCTTTGACGTACTCGGCTTGGATGCAGTTGGTGCACTGCGCTCCCGCGATCACCACCATGAGCCCCAGCACGCCCATCACCGAGGAGATGATGGTGAGCGCTCTGGCCGCCTGTAGGTCGTGGCTGAGCGCGAGGACGGAGTCGTGCACCTTGCACTGCATCTGGCCCGTGCTCTGCACAACGCACGACATCCACAAGCCGTCCCAGATCGTCTGAGCCACCACGATGTTGGCCTCGATGAACGCCGTCACCCTCCACATGGGCAGCCCGCACGACACCATCACCAGGAGCGAGCCGAATACGCACAGCGATAGTCCCAGGATCTCCAGTCCGGCCGACACCATTTTCGCTCTTTGCGTTCAGTCAAGTCCGTGTGGAACTTTTAAAACTCTCTCCCAAATGTATCTTCTGGAGTGCAAAGGTATATTTCTGCTCTTTAGTTCTCGCCTCGACGTGAAGGAGCGTCGGTCGTTAGTTGCGCATCAATCACCACATTGGAGATGTAAGAGACAGCAGCTCCGGGTCTCTTTGTTGGTTGAGGCGATGTGAAAACAACTGGAATCACAGAAGCACCGGATCACGAATATCTGCGGGGTGGGTGGGTGGGTGGGTGGGGGGGTGTACGGACTAGAGGATAAACTTTCCATCCAATCAGCTGTCGCCGCATCTTCGGGGGACCAATGAAAACGCAGGGAAGTTGTGAGGCTGAATAAAGCGGTCCAGGGCGCATTGTGCGTTTGAACAGTTATTTACAATGAATAGGGGGAGCAGGAGAGGGTTCGAAGGCGCACGGTGGGGTGAGAGGGGGTTTAAGGCTGTGGAGCAGCTAAAATGCAGTGGTTGGGTGAATCACGCCACTTGTTATTGATTTTTCAGACATGGAGGCTAATGCCACATGTCTGCGGTGTACACGCAGCTTAAAATGGTCATTTCACACCCAATTGTGTAAGAGGCTCTTAATTGTCTGTCTTAAAATGACACAAAAAGGAAGAAAGAAAAGAACATGTCATATTTATTTTAAATGCAGGCTATTCACTTTAAATTGAAGCAGCCTTAACAGCTTTATCTCAGTGTGTTTACCAAGAGAGCCAGATCCTCTTCTGTTTCCCTGTCCGACAGAAACATGTAACAAGTATCAAGGCTTCCCTTCACCGGAACAATTTGCCGTCACACATTAAATTCACTAAAACGTTTGGATTATATAAAATGTTCTTTATTTGATTCTTGAAATCAAGTTTTTCTTGCTTCTTTATATATGAATTCATAAAAATGATTTTGTGATTATTATGTATGTATTATGTGTTTATACCATGTTATTGAATATGTGTTTTTGTATTATGTTTTTAATATATATATATATATATATATATGTTGGTGGGTTTAACTCAAAGTATAAAATAATTTGAAATATAATGACTTGTCAGGAACTTCATTGTTAATTATACTTTGTTCAAATTTAAACCGGAAATATCCCATAACGAGCCTTTGGTGGTGTTTTTGCACAACCTATATACATTTCAGAATACAATCCACTAGTGCATATTTAAACCAGGATATGCTTTATGTAATTACAAGAGGTATAAGTGGCACTATCACAATGTGAAAATACTTTGCTAAAAGTAATTGCATTCAAATTGTTATTCAAGTACTTTGGTATCAATCATTTCATTTAAATTGATTTTAAATGCTTGATTTGCTATTGGGTAGCTAGCTGTGTAGGCCTGTCCGTTTAAAAACTAGTTATGTTTTTAAAAGCTCATCATTGGTTTTGTTTCGTATGCAAACATTTGATCTGTAAAGTAATGTGTGATTGTCAAATACATAAAGTGGGCTACTCCTCGGAAATTAGTGAAGTAGAATAAAATGAATTAACATGGGAATGGAAATACCAGGACCTAAAATAGTACAAAATGTGTAATATATTTAACAATAGGCGACTTGATTTCCACCACTGGATATAACATAGGATATCCAGAGCATTTAAATATTGTATGTACACTTCGTGGTCATATAGAAAGTGTAATCTAGTAAAATATATTTCGTAACAAAGCCAGATATAGCTTGCCGGTTTTAAATGTACAATTTATATCAAATAGTTCAACGTCAAACATTCCCACGAAGTCATGGGTCGACAGGGGGAAAATGCCTTCTACTGGGGCGAATAGTTATAGAAACTGTCACACTTGGACCGCCATGTTGGATCCTAAACAGAATGATGTTTAGCTGGGACAGCCGTCCTGGCCGTTGAACCGTAATGGCGCCAGTGGCGGAGCAACAAGAAACCCTAATGACAAGCCTTCGGGGATGAGGGCGGAGCCGACTCACGGGAACGGTTTCCGGGTTTCCCTTCCTGGGCTGGGACAGCGGCAAGAGGCAAACGCTCCAGTTGATTAACACTTATTCAAAGTTACTCTCAGGTAAGGAACTGCTCCGTGGTTTGTTGTTTTATGTTCGTGTTCTTTTTTTTAAACAACGTGTTTGAATAAGACGGAAGGGAAGAAGAAGAAGACACACCGGAGAGTCCGTTGAAGCTTTGCTGGCAACACGACACCAGCCGCGGTAACAACTGTTGCTTGCGACAGTTTGACATGTTAACGTTGACAAAGTTTCAGACCCGTATTACACTCAAAGTCGGTTTATCAAAATACTTTTAAAAGAGGAAATCCCAGTTTAAGTAAATACGGTATTTATCTGCGCACGTAGAAATGAGACTCAGTGAGTGTCTGTCAGACTGGGTGTGGTGGACATCCAACTGTTACAAAGGCCTTCAATCTCCCCTATCCACTGACTCGAGCATCGATTTATAATCTCCGCACTTATTTGACACAAAAGTAAATATTCCCTCCTCTTCAGATTTTCACTGCAAAGATGAATGTCCAATACCTTTTATTTAAAAAAAACACTCAATGCCTTTTGAGCTCATTTATTGTCCCATTGTTCCAGTCCATACTTGATCTAACTGCAGGGAAACTCCCCACACTTCAGTGGGCCTGTACATATTCCTAAATCAGCCCCATTACAACAAAAAAATCTTTAAATCAAAGCATTGACTTCCACACATTTCCTGTAAAACCCGCTTTGTGTAACATTCCTGAACCCTGAAATCGCTCTCTAACATCCGATTAATCCTTGACCTTTTGATTGTAAGGGCATGTTTTGCGCAAAATAAATTTTGTGTTTGGACAACTTACACAATAACAGCGGGGAAACAATTACATATTGTCATTATGTGTCCGTCTTGAGACGTGGCTGAGGGCCACCATTGAAGAGTTATCATCCATCTTTTGCTTGTGCTTTTGGCTCAGTGAAAACATGCATATTTCACTTCCTTTTCTTGCTGAGTGGTGAACAACGCGGGCACAGAGCTGTGTGTGAGCTGTAATCTCGGGCTGGCAGCTGCACTTTACTTCAGAAACAATTTAGCTTTATACCCGGCTAGACCGCGCTCCGTTCTCTGTCAGGAGGACAGCATCTCTGAGCCCCGAAAGACGTCTCGGGCGTCTGATGCAGCACCTTCAACCGCTCTCTGACCCTTTCACCTTCCTGCGATCTTGTCTCACAAACACTGAGCTGGGAAGACATCTGTCTGACACTATTAACTACGAGAGGACGTTTCCTCCCGTTTTGCATTGTGGTGTGAATAGAAAAAACAAAAAAGTTGACAGACCAGAGTGGACCTGGACTATTGTGTGAGTCACGCAGCAGGATACCTTTGTTCACAAGAAACACCGGGTGAAGGAATAACTTTCATCCCTATGAGTATAGATTTATTCTGATAACATTGTCCGGTTTGACATTTAATTTACTTAAACCTGTCGGTCAAAGAAATATGTCTGCCCTCACTAAATAGGCATAACGAGGCTATGATTACCTCAATTCAGGGCTGCAACTAACACTTGTTCTCCTAGTTGAGTAACCTCTCATAACAATATATATTGTGAAATTTATTTATTTCATTAATCAATTTGCTATATTCTCACATCCAAATGCCCGTTAACAAAACATACAGATTCTATCACCAGGAACGAGCATGGAGACTAACCTTTAACCGCACCACAGTGTTAGTTTCACTATTAATCATCGATGCCCCCCCCACCTTAAACTTCATGGTACTGTACAGCAGCTGTGTGAGTAGCAGTGTTATGATAACATTTTGATGCCGTACGACTCCCACTTGTTTTGAGTAATTTCCTCCCCTGTCCCCATCATCATAAATGGCCCATCCTGTACTTTCAAGTGTGTGTGTGTATTATAACCTGTCCTGCTGGTTTCCTTATGCTTGAAAGGCTTTTTCATTCCGTGTATTGTACGCCCCCGCCCCCGCCCGTCTCCCCCTGGCTCATATTATATAGTGTTTCTAAAACCATGGCTTAAAAAACAGAATCATAGTTTTTATTACTGTCTCTCACCACTACTACCTTTGGTCCCCAAGGGGATACTTGATTACAGTCAAGCCCCCCCCCCCCCCCCCCAAACCTCACCTCATTATGCTCGCTACCTCTCGGGTCCCTTGTTGCCGTGATCAGTTGCCAGTAAATTACCGTTTTTTGTGGTCGTGCCACAGAGTTCACAAAATCTCCACGGTGTGGAATTATTGTTTCAATGTTTCCAACGAGAGCAGAAAGACTTCAAACCACGGGGAGGCGGGTTAACGGGCCCTCGGCTCTGCCCGTCAGGAAGGTGAATAGTTCTACCAGCCTTGTTGCTGCTGCCCCCTTCATGGCTTCCCTCCAGCCAATAAATCAACTGTAAATGCATTACATGCCAAGCACTTTGGCTTTACTAAGGTGGCATTGTTTTTCCCTGTTTGGCCCAAACTGTTTAATCTCCCCGTGTGTGTGTGTCTGTGTGTGTGTGTGTGTGTGTGTGTGTGTGTGTAAGCAAGCAGCTCAGCAGCCCGGCCGATTAAATGGCCGTTATTAAGAGAGTCTTATTGAAGTGTACCTCCTGCCTTGTCTGTCCTGTAGTGTTGTCTTTGTGATATTACAACTGCGATATTGGAGCGCTTTAATTAATCTGCTGCCGGGATAAACGCTGGTTCCCACAGAGCCTGTCGAGGAATAACACTTGGGGTGTGTGTGTGTGTGTGTGGGTGTGGGCCGCTACATTAAATGAGACGTTCATTAACAATGAAAGCACATTTATTATCATCTTTGTCGTGTTTTTAGGACTGAACCTAATGTTTGAGCCACGGTAGTGTTGTGGGTATAGGAATTGGGTTGTTTAGGCAGTCCATCACTTATTTATTTATTTATTTTTGCCACGAGACCATCGTGCATAAATCCACGATGATCCCCAGAGGATGAACCCCAATTAATTTTTTTTGATGACTTTTCCTCTCTCATCACCAGCAGCTCAGTTTTCACTCATCCAATAGAATTTCTCAACACCTGTTAGATTGATTGGCACATATTTTACGAACAGATTCATATTCCCCAGAGGATGCATCCCGATGACTTTGGAGATCATCTGAGTAGCACCACCAGATCAACATTTTATGGTTTTAAGAAAATTCTTTTTGACAGCTTTTGTATGAAGTGTCGGGACATTTGGGACACACATTCACGTTCTTCACAGGATGAATTTTGATAACTTTGGTTATTCCCCAACATTTCTATGCAGCTCTGCCTTCAGGTCAAAACGATGGTGTAGGACGGTTAACATTGGGAAACAATCAGGCTGAACAATGAATCATTTGGTCCATGAAATATCAGAAAATTGTGAAAAATGTCCATCCCACTTTCCCAGAGCCAAGGTTGACAAATTCAACTGTCCCAAGCCCGAAAGATATTAATTTTACTATCATAGAAGACCAGGAAATCCATTCATTCTTAATGTCAGTGCTTATATTTACACTGGGTTTAACTGGGTTAACCTTTTGACCCTGTGGCCCTCCAACCTGGCACCCCTCCTCCCTATATTATCAGTGTCTCCCCCTTGCTGTCCTGCTATGCGGTCGGGACCCGAATGTGGTCAGGGGTGAGGTACGTGTTCTCCCTCCTCCCCACAGCTGAGCTGCCCTATATAGGAAAGGCTTCAGGAACCAGAGGGATAAACAGCCATTGTTCTCCCTGCGGGCTCGGTGAAACCACGCTGTCAGTATGAGAGCTCTCTGCCTACTTTCACGTTAGACACACACAGAGCCCCCCCCCCAAAAAAACAACAAAAAAACAACTACCATCTAATGGATATAACGGTGAGAAATTCTTTCCAAAGTGTCCGCAACTGTGCGTTTGTCTCATGCCAAATAGGAGAAGGTCAATCCAGATTCCCATGCCCCCCCCCCCCCCCCCCCCCCCCCAACTACCATTACATAACCAGAGTGCATCTCCGTTTGGCAGCACACGGCGGCTTGCCTCGTTCTAATGCTTATCACACTCCACCTGTCAAGGGCCAGTGTGTCGGTGATAAAACAGAGCCTGTTCTTCCTGCTCCATCATTATGTAGCTAATTTATCAAGCGGGCTTGTTGCTCTGTCGTCTGCTCGGGGTCATCGAGTGTGTGTGTGTGTGTGTGTGTGTGTGTGTGGGGGGGGGGGGGGCATAGAGGACAGTTAAATGGTAGTGTGGGAACACCCTTTGTTGCCAAGGGGCACTCAATCTCTGCTCCTTCAGCGTGATAGTGTTAAAGAACAGGGTGGTCGTCACGACAGCCCGAATAATGACCGTCGTGAAGCCGACTCCATGTGCAGTTACAGTTTACAACATACATGTCCTGAGGTGGAGTCCTCTTTTGTGATTCCTGTTTAAAATAATTAGCCACATGTCATGGAGATTACTGAAACTGAAACTACGGGTCCTGATGTCTAATCGCTCTGTCGTGGCCATGTGGACGTCTTGTTAGGTCAGGTTTAGGGTGGGCCATACAACGACACAAATTTATAGTATAGCCTTCATGCAGAACAGCTTGATAGCAATATGGTGATTTTTTTTTCTTTCTTTTGTATGATTTCATTTAGATAAAGACCCATTTCTAGCATTTCTGGCAAAGATTTGACTTTAGCTTTACAAAGAGAGCATCAACAACCGATTCAGAGCAAAGCCCCTGTGGGAGCAATGAGTAAGCAGCTATGGCAGCTAAGAAAGTTATGTTGCAATGTTGCAATGCAACATATCGGGCTCAGTGGATTCCTTATGTCAAACCTAAACAGATTTACTTACAGCAAAGCAGCTTAATTGCAGAAATATTTGTGTCTCTAACACATTTTACCAGGAGAGAGTTTGAGCCGCGGCGAGTAATTACATTTGGAAATCAAAAGAAAATGTGATCAAAGTGAACAAAAGCAACATTGTCTGGTTGCACAAAAGAATCAGCACTATTATTAAATGTCATTCTCCATGACTTGACTTCATAGACGCTTATGGTTTCCTTTGGATAGATAATACATCACTTAAAGAATACAAAAACTTGTGAATTACATTACAGTGTGAGTTTAAGCAACGTATTTTTTATTTTTACGGTTCTGGAGAAATATTTTAATCAAGATGCCTGGAAGAAGTGTTTTTTTTGCTGTTTGCAGGGAGGAAGCTACACGAAGCTGTTTTTTTATGATGATTCATCTCATTTCATTCACCGCTTTATCTCTTCTTTTTTTCCGTCATCAGACATCCAGTAAGCAGCAGCGATGTCTCAGTCTGGAGAGAAAGGGAAGGTGAGTAACGGGCCCAAATGTCCACCACACACCACAGCCGCACAGAGTATTCAGGAGGGGATTCTAATAAGGCAGCAGTGATTAACACTCATGCTGCTCCTAATCTCATGCACACACACTCGCACAGGCATCCAGAGGGGATATCCTGTATACAAGTGTAAGTGTTCAGTGGCCAGGCTTTATTGCCTGTTGAAACGTCTCAGTGATCGGGCATCATCATCAACCTCACTCGTACACACTCACTAGCACCTTCTCTTCCCTAATAAAGTTATGGAAAATTGTAAAACGTAGGAAATCACATGAAACTGTATCTACTATCATTACATGTTTTTGTGACTATTTCAATACTTCCTCATTCATTTGCAGCTTCTGACCTTCATTTTGAACAATTTGTATGTGTTTTATTGTGCTCTGCAGTTCCCAGATGCAGCGGGTTATGTCGGGTTCGCCAACCTCCCGAACCAAGTGCACCGAAAGTCCGTGAAAAAAGGGTTTGAATTCACCCTCATGGTTGCAGGCGAGTGATCGCGCTTTTCTTTTAAAAGTAGACTACATAATGTCTTTAGAGAATAGAGCTTTTAATCTCCGTTCTCTCTCATTGTTTTTTCAGGAGAGTCTGGTCTGGGCAAATCGACGCTGATAAACAGCCTGTTTCTCACTGATCTCTACCCTGAACGCTACATCCCCGGTGCAGCAGGTACACACACACACACACACATGCATACACATACACAAATGTGCACACTGTAATAATAATAGAGAAATGTCTGGCGCAATGTCTCCAGCAGCGCATTATTTCAAGAGGAATGTTGGGAATGCCTGAGTCTCAAAATATGACCCTGCCCCTTCTTATGACTTGACTTAGGTTAGGACTTGTTCTGGCTTGAAAACAATTATCCAGGCCCTCCCTGGTCTGTGCAGATAAGGGAGAAAAGAAAAGGGTAGCTCTTTTAGATGACAAAACCCATGATTTCATATCCACCTTCTTTGAAGCCTGCGGTTGCGGCAGATGCTGCGTGTCAGCACTTAGCTCGGGCAGGATTTTTAAAGAAATGATAAAGTTCCACTCGGGTTCCCGAGGCCAACGGTTAATTGTTCCCGTGCTTCCGCTTCCGCAGAGAAGATTGAGAGGACGGTGCAGATCGAGGCGTCGACTGTGGAGATCGAGGAGCGAGGGGTGAAGCTTCGCCTCACCGTGGTCGACACCCCCGGATACGGCGACGCCATCAACAGCCAGGACTGGTGTGTGTGAGGAGGAGGAGGAGGAGGAGGAGGAGGAGGCGGCGGCTTGGGACGTGCTTCCTGGGACGTGCTTCCTGTACCGGCGTGCTCTCTCATCCTTCCCCTCCTGTCCTCAATGACTCCCTTTCTCAAGTTTCATCCCAAAAACTCCCTACTTCCTCCCTCTGCATTCCCTATGTCTAGATTTCCTTCAGCCGTGTGTGTGTGCGCGCCTGTGTGCTATCCTCTATTTCTTGTTGATTGTTCCGACATAGCTGTACGTTTACTCTCCCGACGAAGGCTAACAAAAAGGACACAACTGCGAACGAGATGAAATGACAGAAACAACCCGCTCTTTGCTTTCTCTCTGCAGAATATGTCTCTTGTCACCTTCTCAATAATAAGATAAATAATGTTTAAAAGTTAATAAAGCAAGCTTCTGCTTATTATAGACGCTTTAACTGTACATATATCAGTTAAGTTGGGTGCAATTGCAGGGTTTTAACGAATTTAAAGAACTACTGAATGCATGGTTACAATGCATGCTGTAATACCGCAACATCACAGGTTCAACTTTGTTGCATGCTCTCTCCCTCTCCCTCCATTTCCATTCTGCCTCTATGCTGTCATCTGTCTAATAAAGGCAAAAAGTGTCATGCTGTGCTTTCTGCCCAGAAGATGATTTAATGCATTCATCAGTTAAACTTTGTCTTTATCACACCAGCCGGTAATGAACACAAGGTTTGAAAGTAGCATATATCCTGTTTTTTTTCTGGTGATAGGAAACGGATCACTTATTACCGATATAACAAGATGTCAACTTTTCTGCAACTATACAAAGTGCAGCTGTAATTTAACGGTTATTTGGCGTGATTTTAAGGGTCTCCGTCCGTCTCTCTGCCTCTCTGTTTGTCTCCGATGTCAGCTTCAAGACTATCATCCAGTACATCGACAATCAGTTTGAGCGATACCTCCACGACGAGAGCGGCCTGAACCGAAGGCACATCGTGGACAACAGGGTGCACTGCTGCTTCTACTTCATATCTCCATTTGGACACGGGTAACCAAGCACATTGAAGATTACCTTAAAGAAGCCTGTTCCTATTTCTCTGTTGTCCCACCCCCTCAAAAAACATTTTATTTCTCAATGTTTTTTGACTGCGTCCTCATTGTTCTTTTTCTATTTCATGATCTCTTTCTTTGTCAGCCTAAAGCCTCTGGATGTGGAGTTTATGAAGGCCATCCACAGCAAAGTCAACATAGTCCCGGTCATTGCCAAGGCCGACACGCTGACACTGAGGGAGAGGGACCGCCTGAAGAGGAGGGTGGGTTTTGACGTCCACACACACACACACACACACACACACACACACACACACACACACAATATTTAGATCTATAGCCGTTGTTTCTACAGTATAATCATCTTTCCCCTGGATTTGATTCTTGGCACGATGTTGCCAGGATGTTTGGAATTTTTTTTATGTGCTTGTTTTTGTCTCATCTACAGTTATATGGTTTATCCATTAGAAAGTGGGTCACTGGATGATACGCTAACAATAGCAAAAAACAAACACCCATCCATCCTTATTGACAGCCCGGTGTGTCAGGCATCCGTGTGTTCATGCACGTGTACTTCCTCGCGTAATTGTGGCGATTTGCGGCGTGTGCCTTGTTTTCTTAATGAGACAGCCAGCCAGCCGAGTACAGGGAGGGACGACATGCGGGAGGAAACATGAGGCAGGGACATGCGCAGGAAGACAGTGTTGTATATAATATAGGGGCAGCACATCTCATACACGTCTCGACCCATCCCAGATACGTCCTGTTGGATGTGACCCAAAGTATCTGCCTGCACGCTCCTTAGCTTCCTGCCTCACAGTAGTGCAACGCAGCACAACTGATAACCTCTGCTCCACTCTACTGACCTAACACCTCACACCTTGCAAGCAAAAAATGCAACAAACATTCTTTTTGTCTTCTCAAATGTGAAGGATTGCCGACTTAATCTCGGTTTCACGTTAATATATATCAAATGTTTTTGGACATTTTATAGGCAAAACGATGAAGTAACCATCAGACTGACTGTAATGGAAAATGATCATCGGTTGCAGTCCTAGTTCAGGGGAAAAAGAAAATTGCAGGCAGTGAATGGGCTGTTGTTGCAAATGCCTGCTTTTTAATTGGAAAGCCAATGCCCAGACCTCCCACCTGCCTCTCATTGAGGTCTCGGAGCCGGTGGTCTGGCAGGGTGTCAGGCTGACCGGAGTCCAGCTCGGCTCCGTTCCCCCCTCGGCAGCGAGCCTGCTTTGTTCGAAGGCTCCCGCAGTCGGAGTCCTCGAAAATTGCTGATGCGCTGTCCCGGAGAGACAACAGGGTCACAGTCTCAGGACGCACACGGTGAATTTCTTAAGACAACAAGATTTCACATCCGCCTCATGAGGACAATACAATAACTCGGTAACTCCCCCTTATTTATATATTTTTCTTCTGTATCACAAGAACATTACAGAACAGACATTAATGTTGGAAATAAACCTGTCATGTTTATGGATTTTCTTTTTTGGTGAAGCATTGTGTCAAAAAACATATAGTGACATGAACATGGAAGACAGACGTAAAGAAAGACATTCAGACAATAACATAAAGCATCTATGATGACGTGGTTAATGAGTCCGGGAGTATAGATTACGTGTGTGTGTGTGTGTGTGTGTGTGTGTGTGTGTGTGTGTGTGTGTG
>NW_022281218.1:0-12357 GCF_004355925.1 Anarrhichthys ocellatus | reverse complement strand
GAGAGAGAGAGAGAGAGAGAGAGAGAGAGAGAGAGAGAGAGAGAGAGCTAACTTCAGAGCTTCACTGTATGCTAATATGTTATACAAAATGTGTCAAAAGGTTTTTACCGTAAATTCTCAAATAGTAGCTGAGTTTGTTTAACTGTAGCTGTGTTACTGGAAACAGGGTTGTGTTCAAGAGCTTCATTTCATTGTGCTGCTGATGCTGACTGTAAGCATGAAGTACAGTGAGCTGAGGTCACACTACTCTGCGGCTCCAACTTCTTTTCCTTTTCTTACAGAAATGCTGTTTCTGCTCCCAAATTAAAGGTAGGGTTGGTGATCTTCTTTAAAAACATTATTGGTATTTTTGTTGAAATTTCTCATAAGATTTTGACAGCAATCAATGAATAATTTGCTTTGCAAGGAAACAAAGTGTTGGTTGTTTACGTTCATAATGAACCTCCCCCCCCCCCCATTGAGCCACAAAAAATAATAAATTATAGAAATTGTTTTTGAAATATGGAATGCAACCAGTAATATGTGTAAAATATGATATCTGCATAAAATATATGCTTTTCCTTCACATCCTCTCCACCTGTCTGCACGTCTCAGCTGCTCTGGAGAATCTGCCCACAGGAGGCAGGTCTATGAAGCAGTTTAGCCAATTGCTGATTAAAGATATAAATGTGTGACATACAATTTAGCCAATCAGCGCCCTCCAATAGATTCAGTTTTAGAGCGGGATCTGTATCGCCCTGAGCTGCGCGTCCTCATCAGGAGAAGTCTCTACAGGTGAGCTCCTACAAGACCCGTTTGAGAGGAGAACTTTGAGGAGAAACTTGCATCTACTGTCAATGAAACTCAACAATAATGTTATCACATTTCACATTAAAAGCATGCGCAGGGAGTGCTTATTGATGGTAGCTTAAAGGAACACCTATTCACCCTGTTACCTTGTTCTTCTCTCATGTCTCCGCAGGAAAAGAAGAATTAAAAAACTGAGAAAAATCTTGATGAAGTAAACATATCCACATATAACAAGTAATACTACAAGTAATATTACTTATTACTTCGTATCGAAAATAGTTTGTTTCCTTACTCGTTATTTTAGGATATTGCTTTTGCAGCCTAACACATTGCACATTTATTAAAATTCATATCAAACTTCAGCTGAGGGTGCAAAATATTCAATGCAATGCATGCTTCTGCATACTCAAGTTCAACTGGACGTGATGCAAAGCTTCTTTGGTAACACATTGTAGCGTTTCCTCCATTCATAACTAATATAATTACTGTTTTGGAAATTGTAATCCCTTACGTTACTTGTTTGTGGCGAAAGTAATACCGTTACCCAACACTGTTCTCTGTCCACTGTGCCAGACAAAAAAAAGGTCACACGGGGTGAGAAATTGATATACAAATGATCATTAAGTGAGTGAAATATTCCTTTAACTTTGGACAAAAACATAGAACCATCATCAGACCATCTTACAACACAAAATAATACAAGAGACAAAAAGAACAAAGTGTACCCCTTTAAAGACACGGAGCTAGGAGGAGGCTGGAGGAGGAGGGGGGGAGTTAAACATGGTGTTTTTTTGGCACAGAGGCTTGAGCCGTGTTGCGGCTAAGCTGAGAACGAAGCTGACATGACCCAGAGTGAAGCAGGTAAACAGGCCCAACCTGCTTTGCCTGGGGTGACCATCTGGCCCTGTCTCATGGCGAAACCAGCCCGCAGGATGCGCGCACACACACACACACACACACACACTGGTGTACCTGGTGTCCCCCTTCTCTTTTTTGTTTTTGCCTCTCAGAAGCTGACACGCTTTGGCTGCGAGCGACGGGCGGCATCAGGTAGGGGAACAAGCAAAACAGGTATACACACATGCTCGTCACACACACACACACACACACACACACACACGTACAGTATATCCACACAGGCAACATATGGTGATCGGGCACAGTGTTGTAGTCCTTAAGTGGTGCTAACTTGACCCGAGGCAAGGAAGACAGAGAGAGAGGGAGGGGGGGTGGGGCACCGTCACAGACTCCTGCTGGCACAACACAACTCCACACACACACACACACACACACACCTGCTAACACATTGCAGCTACTAACTTTAGTGTATTCTTAAAAAGCCTTCACGCTGTCAAGTTTTGATTTAAAACAACCTATCGTCCTTACGAATCTCCTGCAACAAATAAAACTAAATTAATTAAAATGTATTCTGCTACCAGCGAGCTGCTCATTATGCAGAAACAAAGGGGAGGCTCTCTGAATGAGAGCAGAAGAAAGGCTTCTCTCTGCTGTTATGTCTTGGCCTTTGCCAGGGACGGCGCGTATTGTGGTGTTTCACACAAGATACAATATTCATAACAATGACGGGAGCAAAGTTCCAGGGATGGCAGAGGGGGAGGGGGGGGAGGGGAGAAAAAAGTTAATGAATATGAGTAATCCAATTCGCTATCTCCTCCTTTTTTATTGAAAATCCTTTTTTTAAGTTAATTAGAGCCTATTACTATTCTAATTGGCTGAGTCTTACACGTCCAGTTCAGTAGCGTCATTATGGAGCTATTAAAGAAGAGCCAGCGAGATGGAGGAACAGAGAAAGCATAATCAACCAATCAATTAGGATCTTTGAGGAAAATGAGCTTTGCTACATTATCACGTTTGATCTTCTGTCCTTGGTTTGGCTGCCGCATGTGTCATTTATTCATTCTTTTTTCTTTTAAGTGGATCCATCAGCCAAATGTCTAAATGCTTTCATAGCCTCTGCTGTGATGAGCAAAGGCTGCTATATTTCTTTATTTGGTGAATCACGAGGGGTAGATGCCATTCAGCGGTTACCTTGTTTTTCTCAATATTTTGTGTGCCACATGGACACAAGGAAATAGATTGAGTGTCCCGGAAAGCCGAGAAAATCATTTACAATCATCATTTAGTGAATTCAAAGCTCGGTGAATGTACATTTGCATTCCAGACATTGGATCACCTTTTTCATTCTGCGAGCTTAGTTGTATTAATACTATCATCGTTTGAATTATACATGTCATTTTTTAAACTGTGTTTCAGTAGTTATGAATAGAAATTGACAGCTGTCCAGATAGTTATTTAGCTCTGTTCATTTCATTTATTGGGCTGTAGCGACCCACTCATAGTACTGCAGCGTGTGCTGGGCTGCTCATTAGCAGCTCTGCATATAATCCAGCCGAGAGATGGAACAGAGTAGGAGAACATGACTTATGGTGAGGAGGGAGGAATATAACTGCAGCATGTAGAGACATCCCATTAATGCCAGTGTTCAGATGTTCAAATTCACCTTTTCTTTCTATTTTTCTAAATCTTAAATCTTCCTCTCATCCTCGACCAATCGAGCTGCGTGTTTCCAAAGTTGTCATGCAGTTTGAAGCGATCCTCTTTAGAGCAGTTATGTTACGTTGGACTTACAGCAGTTTCTTGCGGAAACACTTTAGCAGCTCCAGTGTTGAAACTGGCAGCAGGAAGTAGAAGTTAGTAGATTATAATATTCAAATGGTGGTCCTATGGCCAGATGAGCTTGGTAAGAGGCCCTGGGGTAAAACAACAGGTGTTGACAAGAGATTGGATTCTCTGACCGATGGCGACAGACTTTGCTGTTATGGGCTGGCCTTTGGCAGACAGGTTTGGGCCGGGCTATCATTTCTCAAAATCAACCCGGGCTTATATTGGGTTAGGTTCACAACATTGTTGACTTAAAAACCATAACCCCGTCCTGATTAATCGATGAGAGGTATCGACTAGTAGGTCCTATATGTTTTGTTATTCACTATTTTTTATCTGCATTTTAATTTGTAGAGTTTTAAATTGTTCCTCTTTATTCATTGACCTCTTTTATTTTCAATAACCCATTGTGTGTGTATATATATATATATATATATATATATATATATATACACAGTATATATATATACTGTGTATATATATATATATACACACAATATATATATATATATACACAGTATATATAGACAAATATTTTACTTATTTTACTTTAATACTTTTTCCTCCACCAACTTTATTTGAGAACTTGTGTGTTTTGAAAGTAGAAGTGTTAAAAACTTGTAAGGCCCGTTGACATGTAACAGTGGGGAAAAAAACAAAATGTAATAAACTCAACGATGGCTGATGAATGATTTAACTGCTTCAGTGCTAGGACATGGCAGGGGAGTCCACGCTGGCAAGTCCTTGTGTGGTTTCTCATACCAGATCCTGTGTGAAGACAAAGTGGAGCCTGGACTGAGGACAGACAGGATATTAGTTGGTAAAGGTGATGAATTATTAGATGTAGGTCACCAAAGTAACAGATTAGAAGGAGCCGATGCTCAACTTGATATTTGCTCTCCTTCATAATGATAACAATGAAGGTCTTGGACTTAAGCTGCAGCTTTTCATACACATTTGGATCAGATTGAGGGGGGGGGGGGGGGGGGGGGTAATTTAAAAAGAGAGACAGGGGAGAGAGAATGATAATGATTCAAGCAATACATTTTCAGTCTGTTGAAATGACAGCAGACCCGATCAGCGAGCGTGCAGCTACAGAATCTGTAATTATCCCTTGGATTCAATAAAAGTGAGGATGAACAAAGAGCGAGGAAAAGAGTTCAGTAAAGCGGTTTAGTGAATCGCCACTACACGGGTACGGGATAACACCGAAGATAATAGCTTCTTCTTCTTCTTTTTCTCCTACCTGAAGAGCAACTTCACAGGGTGCCTCAGTGTTCGGAGGCAGAATCGATAACACTATCAAAGGGCAGAATCTCAACCTTAATGAAAGGAAAGAAAATACTGCAGGCTACAGGCGCTGAAAGACCACTAGAGATCTATGTGCATCAACACGCCTGAGTCTAAATATGAAATCAATTCATTACGCCCTTTATTTCTTTCTCAAACGCTGTCCGGTGCCAAGATAAACAAATGTACCTGCTGCCTCCTTTTTATCATCCCACCTGTATCATTCTTTTCTGCTCTTTTTCTCTCCTCTCTCCCAATTAATTGAGAGACAAGCAGTGGACACTTTCCCTGCGACGGAAGCCGCATGAATAGATTAAATTGCAGAGGAGATCATAATTTATAATTTCTTTATTAAAAAGTAATGCGGGCGAATTAACTTTGAATTAAATTCTATTTGCATGGCATTACTGGAATCATCTGTGTAAATGGCTTAAAATCCCAAATGGGACATTGTTCCCTCCAACAGTATAATTGTAGAGAAAGAACTTTTTTTCCTTCATCCAGGAAATGATAAGAAACCAAGAAATTAATCTGAAACTATTGGAACACACAGCGCGAAGGCTGAGACTTTAATCACTCCACACAAAAAAGAAATCCTGCTTTTCCAGAATGTTGTGGAGTTCTTTCTTATAAAAAAAGACTGACCATACATATACTAAATTATTAGATGAGATTTATGGCAAAACACATCAGCAGAACAGCGCAATTTGGCACCATATTGACGTTATGTCAGCCAAACAATATGACATTGTTAAAACACTCATGACGATAGCACACATTTGCTGCTGTTGGTTGAAAATGGCATTTGAACTGATTTTAAGTATTTGGTTTAGTATGGTGGGGGTGCAGTCAACAATACACGTATTCATATTAAACCGTTCGGTACGAGGCTTATGAACCGAACAATATGTTTCAATAATACTAGTGCATTTGGAAAATGCAGAAGCTTAAATTGTGGGAAATATAATGTTTTGGGTGGACTGCGCTCACGTAGGAGACAACGGGCTGTGTGACCTCTGAACCTGGAACAATAACAAAAAACAGCTGAGGCCCCGCGTGTGTTCAGGGAGGCTAAGCTAACTAGGTTAGCGGGGAAACAACAGTTAGCTGTTCCCTACTGATTCAAACAGAGAATGAAATGTCCAAAATAACCCCGCGATGACGGGATGCTTCGTCATTAACAAGTCAGAACCAATGTAATTAACACAATGACAAGAACAAACTCACAAGAACCAGTCACATATATTTATTAGGGGTGGGAATCACCAGAGGTCCCGCGATACGATATTATCACGATATTGCAATATTCTGAGTATTGCGATAACATAGGCCTATATTGCGATTTATTACTTATTCAACTTCAAATTATGTCCCCAAAGGAAAACTGTGTCAACATGTTTTATCTAATAAGATAAAGTTTTCAGTCTGTTCATCTCACTTCAATCATTTTTATTGCAGTAAAATAGGATTGTCAAGCAGACAGACTGACCAACAATGTCATAAATGTTGCATGAACCTGACAAACTGAACCGTTTGTATTACTACATAGTCCAACTCAACTAAATGCAAACGTGTGGACTCAGTATATGAACTATAACTTATATAAGTAGGATATGAGAGTTATATAACTCAGTATAACTTGCGATGCGTGGACGTCAAGGGCAGAGAGACAGTTATGCGCTGCACTCTCCCCATGAGCCTGGCTACTGTTGGCAGATTTAACCCCGTTGTGAGGCCAGATGTCTATCTTTGTTTTGACCAACTTCCTACCAATCACGCTGACCCGGGACCTTTGCTGACCTCACCAGAAAACTTTTAAAAATAGTTTATATAATAAAAGATCGATACTTGGCGTCCATGTATCGATACAATATCGCCATGCAAAATATCGCGATACTATGCTGTATCGATTTTTTCCCCCACCCCTAATATTTATATGACAACATAAAATGTCAAGCATGACAAATCAATCCAGCAACGCTGCAGCGCTAGAGCACGAGCCATTCATATTATTCATAAAAACTATACGACAGACAAATGAACACAGTAGTAACGCTACTGCAGATGTAAAAACTAAAGCAGTTCACTTACCAAAGCTGCCTTCACTTAAAGACAAAGTCCATCCTCCTTTCTTTGTTAACAAAGTCAGTAACTCCTAAATCCATTTCTCCTCCTTCAGCCATTCAGTGTTAAAAAAACAAAGCTAGGTAAAAAAAAATAAAGAATCTACACCAAACAAAACACTAAAAATGTCATAACTTCTCTTACATATGCTTCAACCTAAACTCTTACTGAACACTAAGATCTGCTAGCTAGCTTTGTGTTTGACAAAAGTCACGCTGGCCCACTGACCAATCACGGCGCACCTTAATGCAGACGTACTTAGCAGGCTACCTGGGTAGCAGTGGAACGTCAAAGAATGCATCCAACATGTCAAACTAAAGATCTGACTGGTTGAAGACTATGACAATCAACAATATCGTCCCCATTCACTTAAACTGCAAAGGCTCTCTAGAGGGCCTCGGGCCTCTGTTCTTACCTAGAGACACAGAGGTGAGATCTGATTGGATAAAAGCTCTCCTTAAAACAAGCTGCACTGGAAGCAGAGCAACTGAGGAAGACTAGCTGTGCAATGAGAACATAAGATAATGGGAAAACAAATTATAATACATGTCGTGTATTTATGAAAAAGTATTAAATTATAAAATAGCTATAACTTTGTGATTCTGTTTAGGCCAGCAGAGAAGGCTTAGCTGGCCCTGACGGCCCGCTACTGTTGCTACGCAACTTACGTTACGTACATGAATTAGTACGTTAAGTAGTTCATATGTGATGTAAGTTAAGGAAGTAAAGAATGTAATGTACATGATATAACTTATGTACCTTATAACGTGACATAAGTTAAATACGTTAGTACGTCATATAAGTTAAGTACGTTATTTAAATTAAGTGTGTTACATATGTGATGTAAGTTTAATAAGTAAAGTACGTTAAATATGTTATGTGATAGAAGTTATGTAAGTTCCGTACAATTGTATGTGATCTTAGTTAAGTACGTATAATAATTTACGTGGGGTGCTAAGTACGTTATGTAAATTAGGTATGTTACGCATGTGATGTAACTTTGCTAAGTTATGTACGTGATGTTAGTGATGAAGTAAAGTACATTCGTATGTGATGTGTTAAGTATGTAACTAAGTAAGCATGTTTGTACGTGCGTGATGTTAGGACCACTGTGTGTAAAATAAAGTTCTGTGGATTTGAACTATGTTATGTCAAACTGAATCAAGATAAATGAAACCAGTTTTGTCCAGTTGGACATCCTCAGCAGCCCTGCTTCCCGTGCACAAGTACTCATGATGTGGTTAGCATCAAGGAAACCAGGCCTATTTCCTGCCCAAACAAGCCATAAGAGGAGGCAACATGTGGAAGAGATATTCAGATCATTTATTTAAGTTCTAATACTGCAATATCAAAAACACCCCACTACAAGCAGCAGTCCTGCTTTCAAAATATTTGCAGGCAAAAGTATAAATAGTTAAATTCCTATAAAATGTAAAAAGTTGAGTACTATCATTTTATATACAAGAATGCATATTTCTTAAAAATATTAAATAAATGTAGCGGAGCACCAGGTTTAATATTTCACTGCATAACAAATCTGCAGAACATGAAAATAATAAATTGTCAATGTCACATTTTGAAGTTCATTCTGCAGAAATGGTTTTATACAAACAAGCTTCGTAGAATTTGGTCAATCCCCTAAAGACCATGTGACTCTTGAATTCAATCTAAAACAAGTGAATCCCCAGCACTGGATTCACTTGGCTGTCCGTCCACCCCCTCACATGATATTCAACATAACAAGGCTGCTCAGCTTCAACAACTTTATTTTTGATCTTTTTTATAGCACAGTCTAATGATATAGTTGAAAAGGAGAGGAGCAGAAGACCAAGAAAAGAGAAGGAGGCAGACATTGATGAGCGTTTTGATTGGCATGACTCTCGGGACGTACCAAATAAGGGGAAGACCCAGGGGACGGTCGGAGATCTGATTAGCTTGGCATGGTGAAAATGGAGAGTACCACGACTAATTCAAGACAGAGCAAAGAGAGATTGAAAAATCGCCCAGACCTCATACTCGTCATTGCCTCCTTGCCTCTCTACTTCTTTGTTTTTACAGTGGACACACACACACACACACTCACATAAGACAGTTCACACATCTGCTATTTCAAACACACACGCATATTCACACGCTTACACATAGGTGCACACTGAGGGCTCGTTTTTCTCCGAGTGGAGTGTGTTTTCAGTTCAATCATCACTCTTTGATACTGAGCCATTTTTACACACGCTCAAGGGCGTGAAGATGAGGTAGAAGAGTGGGGAAACACACACACACACACATTTGAATCCTACAAACACACACACGCTCCGACATACATCCGCTGATTGTGATTGGCCTGGATGGTTTGGGTGTTAAGGCGGTGGCGCAATAGTCTCCAGTACAGTGTCAGAGCCGAGGCCAGCAGAGGTAACTATTGATATGGCTGGCACAGACAGGACCACCCGGGGCCACAGCATGCTTCAGCTTTAGTTAAATGCAACCTAAACTAGCTATAGAAGAGCTGACGTATGAGGAGTGACCAGGTTCAGGAAAGTCCAGTTCTTCAACTGATGGCTGAAGAAATGATTATTTGCATTTCAGTTTTGCATTTATTCGAACCGGTTCATTTGGACGTCTCTTACTTCCAGAGCTTTTGACCGTATCACATAGTTTTCTTCAGCAGATTGTTTTCTAAATTGTTTTTAGGCCACAAAGAGGTTGTTAAATATAGGGATGGGTGATCAAATTTGGTTTTCATCCAATTCCAAGTAATACAAGGGCCAGAATTGCCGATATCAATACCAAAACCTTTAATAATTATAAGCCTTTTAGGACTATGTACGTTCATGTTGCTTTCCAGTTTTAATTACTGAATCCCTTGCATTTCATAACAGAGCATACTTCATAAAGAAATAACAAAAATCTTTTTTTTAATTAATGAAAATTTAATGTGCACTTTTATACAACAATTCCAATATTTATTTGTTGAGAACAATGAATGTTTAAAACAAAAAAAAACACGCGCCAACCGTCATTCATGGCTGTGAAATAGCTACGGACGTAACGTGATGTGACACGGTTACGTAGCGTCACATGACATGCGTAAGTTATGTAAGTATTTTGCAATCCTTTCCTAAACCTAACCAATTAGGTTTGTTGCCTAACCCAACCAAACAGAGTTGTTTCCAAGCCGCAACCTCCAGTTGGACTGATTGATAATCATCAGCATTTCTTTCATCATGGAAAGTGTTCACCGTTAAAGTGCCTTTTTTTGCAATGGATTGTGCTCCAAAGTTGTCAGTACATGCACTATGATCAGGCGGAAGTGTCTTAAAACGTGCATTCTCTCTAGTGTCCACCAGGGGGCGACTCCTCTGGTTAGAAGTCTATGAGAAAATGACTCTACTTCTCTCTTTCTTGATTTATTACCTCAGTAAACATTGTAAACATGAGTTTATGGTCTCAATCTCTAGTTTCAAGTCTTCTTCAATACAGCATGATGTTCATTTAGTACATTATGGTCCATTTAGAGTCACACAGACCATAAAGAAGGGGATGCTTTAGGGCGGGGCTTACTATGATTGACAGGTCACTGCTGCTACCGGAGACGTATACGGCGTCTCTACATCACTCCTCCTTATTCCAAAGATGATAACTTCTGTTCATCGGTTGCGACAACATGGTGACAGCCGTAATCCCAGATGACGACGGCGAAATCGGCGAACTCAAGGCTTCATAACTGGAGGCTGTGAATACGATAGTTCATTTTGAAAAGGCTGTATTTACTGTATCACAAGCAGAAATTGATACATGATGCTAGTGTGTAGAAAATTGCATAAAAACAAACCGTTGTATGAGGATACGTTAAAAAAATAACAGTTTTGTTTTTACACGGGACACGAACACCGGTCTGCTTATTACAAGTCCTGTCTGTGTTGCACATCCACCCAGCCCTCCCAACATAAGTGGACTCTTTGTGGTACGTCTGTTGCACTGAGCATCTGATAATGACACGGATGGGTTTCCATTGGAATTAGTTGAAAGACTGGTGCTTCAGATGTTAAAGGACACTGACCAAGTGTCCGTGTTTGACTCCCTTTAAGAGAGACCAGGCTGTAGTATGATAGACGTTCAGTTGTGATCTTTCTAATTATCATCATGCTGGTCGTTTCACTTCCAGGAATTATGTTTACTCTCTATATGTGTAGCTTGTTTCTTCATGTCAAGTATATGTTGTCAAATTGTGTATCTTTAGTTTGTCTTACTTTGCAGCATTTATTTATAAATGTGATTTACAAGTGGTTACGATTCTTTCAGATGAGCCTCTTTAATCTTGGAGCAATTTTCTATCTCACACTCTCTATGATTACCGATTTAAAGAAACAAGAAACGAGACTTGTGGTTTCTAGGCCTAGTGGTTAAGATGTAACAATACAAAAAATGTACAACAATACTTATTTCCTTTTTTGGTCATATTTTTGTCACAGATCCTGTCCTGGTTTTGAGAATATCCACCAGGGACTGTCAACTTCCCTGGCTGACTGGAAGTTTTCACAGAGAGAGCTCATGCGTTCAAGTCTTATTGAGACTGTGAGACAATGTAATTCACATGCACTCACACACAGACATTCACACAGGGGGGTAGAGGCCATAACAACAGCCCACCTCTCTTGTTATACCCCCTAATGCCTCTGTCACACCAAAATCAACATTTATTGTGAATCTCTTGCCATGGAGAAAGTTGTATTGTTTTCTTTATGAACTCTATATCTGTGTTCTGCCTCCCCTTCTTTTTCCTCCTTTTTTTATCCCTCACCTTTTTGCACCCGCTCCCTTACACACTTCTTCTCATCTCCATCTTTCTTGAATACTATATATATATATATATATATATGAACACAGGCATATAGACAAGTGAATGCAAAATCGCACTCTCTCAGACACACATGCACACCTTCCCCTATGTCTTGTCCTCCCTCTCTTCTTCCCTTTTCCTTTCACTCTCTCTCTCTCTCTGCATTTGCAAGGAAGATGTTTGAACTCTTCAGCTCGCTAAGATGTTGCTGAAACAGAATTTGAATTAGTCCCCCCACAACCACTAACCCCTCCCCATGCATAAATAATAAAACAATACAAAAGGAGGAGAGGCCCGCTGTCGAGGCACACATGAAAGAAGCGCTGAACTCCGAGCCGGAATGACAGGATTCAAAACTTCCTCAGAGAGTGTGCGGGGTGTGGTGGGAAGCTGGGGGGGTGAAGGGCAACCAAATGGGGCAAGTACATGTTTGTGTTTGTTGGCTCACTCCACACTGCCCCTCTATGGAAATCTCTATATTGTCATTTTCTGATATTATTGCCCTTCACATGCATTACTTCCAAGGACTGATTGATAATCATCAGCATTTCTTTCATCATGGAAACTGTTCACCGGCAAAGTGACTTTTTTTTTTTGCAATGGATTGCGATCCAAAGTTGTCAAAGCGCTAT
>NW_022281217.1:0-12362 GCF_004355925.1 Anarrhichthys ocellatus | reverse complement strand
GAGAGAGAGAGAGAGAGAGAGAGAGAGAGAGAGAGAGAGAGAGAGAGCTAACTTCAGAGCTTCACTGTATGCTAATATGTTATACAAAATGTGTCAAAAGGTTTTTACCGTAAATTCTCAAATAGTAGCTGAGTTTGTTTAACTGTAGCTGTGTTACTGGAAACAGGGTTGTGTTCAAGAGCTTCATTTCATTGTGCTGCTGATGCTGACTGTAAGCATGAAGTACAGTGAGCTGAGGTCACACTACTCTGCGGCTCCAACTTCTTTTCCTTTTCTTACAGAAATGCTGTTTCTGCTCCCAAATTAAAGGTAGGGTTGGTGATCTTCTTTAAAAACATTATTGGTATTTTTGTTGAAATTTCTCATAAGATTTTGACAGCAATCAATGAATAATTTGCTTTGCAAGGAAACAAAGTGTTGGTTGTTTACGTTCATAATGAACCTCCCCCCCCCCCCATTGAGCCACAAAAAATAATAAATTATAGAAATTGTTTTTGAAATATGGAATGCAACCAGTAATATGTGTAAAATATGATATCTGCATAAAATATATGCTTTTCCTTCACATCCTCTCCACCTGTCTGCACGTCTCAGCTGCTCTGGAGAATCTGCCCACAGGAGGCAGGTCTATGAAGCAGTTTAGCCAATTGCTGATTAAAGATATAAATGTGTGACATACAATTTAGCCAATCAGCGCCCTCCAATAGATTCAGTTTTAGAGCGGGATCTGTATCGCCCTGAGCTGCGCGTCCTCATCAGGAGAAGTCTCTACAGGTGAGCTCCTACAAGACCCGTTTGAGAGGAGAACTTTGAGGAGAAACTTGCATCTACTGTCAATGAAACTCAACAATAATGTTATCACATTTCACATTAAAAGCATGCGCAGGGAGTGCTTATTGATGGTAGCTTAAAGGAACACCTATTCACCCTGTTACCTTGTTCTTCTCTCATGTCTCCGCAGGAAAAGAAGAATTAAAAAACTGAGAAAAATCTTGATGAAGTAAACATATCCACATATAACAAGTAATACTACAAGTAATATTACTTATTACTTCGTATCGAAAATAGTTTGTTTCCTTACTCGTTATTTTAGGATATTGCTTTTGCAGCCTAACACATTGCACATTTATTAAAATTCATATCAAACTTCAGCTGAGGGTGCAAAATATTCAATGCAATGCATGCTTCTGCATACTCAAGTTCAACTGGACGTGATGCAAAGCTTCTTTGGTAACACATTGTAGCGTTTCCTCCATTCATAACTAATATAATTACTGTTTTGGAAATTGTAATCCCTTACGTTACTTGTTTGTGGCGAAAGTAATACCGTTACCCAACACTGTTCTCTGTCCACTGTGCCAGACAAAAAAAAGGTCACACGGGGTGAGAAATTGATATACAAATGATCATTAAGTGAGTGAAATATTCCTTTAACTTTGGACAAAAACATAGAACCATCATCAGACCATCTTACAACACAAAATAATACAAGAGACAAAAAGAACAAAGTGTACCCCTTTAAAGACACGGAGCTAGGAGGAGGCTGGAGGAGGAGGGGGGGAGTTAAACATGGTGTTTTTTTGGCACAGAGGCTTGAGCCGTGTTGCGGCTAAGCTGAGAACGAAGCTGACATGACCCAGAGTGAAGCAGGTAAACAGGCCCAACCTGCTTTGCCTGGGGTGACCATCTGGCCCTGTCTCATGGCGAAACCAGCCCGCAGGATGCGCGCACACACACACACACACACACACACACTGGTGTACCTGGTGTCCCCCTTCTCTTTTTTGTTTTTGCCTCTCAGAAGCTGACACGCTTTGGCTGCGAGCGACGGGCGGCATCAGGTAGGGGAACAAGCAAAACAGGTATACACACATGCTCGTCACACACACACACACACACACACACACACACGTACAGTATATCCACACAGGCAACATATGGTGATCGGGCACAGTGTTGTAGTCCTTAAGTGGTGCTAACTTGACCCGAGGCAAGGAAGACAGAGAGAGAGGGAGGGGGGGTGGGGCACCGTCACAGACTCCTGCTGGCACAACACAACTCCACACACACACACACACACACACACCTGCTAACACATTGCAGCTACTAACTTTAGTGTATTCTTAAAAAGCCTTCACGCTGTCAAGTTTTGATTTAAAACAACCTATCGTCCTTACGAATCTCCTGCAACAAATAAAACTAAATTAATTAAAATGTATTCTGCTACCAGCGAGCTGCTCATTATGCAGAAACAAAGGGGAGGCTCTCTGAATGAGAGCAGAAGAAAGGCTTCTCTCTGCTGTTATGTCTTGGCCTTTGCCAGGGACGGCGCGTATTGTGGTGTTTCACACAAGATACAATATTCATAACAATGACGGGAGCAAAGTTCCAGGGATGGCAGAGGGGGAGGGGGGGGAGGGGAGAAAAAAGTTAATGAATATGAGTAATCCAATTCGCTATCTCCTCCTTTTTTATTGAAAATCCTTTTTTTAAGTTAATTAGAGCCTATTACTATTCTAATTGGCTGAGTCTTACACGTCCAGTTCAGTAGCGTCATTATGGAGCTATTAAAGAAGAGCCAGCGAGATGGAGGAACAGAGAAAGCATAATCAACCAATCAATTAGGATCTTTGAGGAAAATGAGCTTTGCTACATTATCACGTTTGATCTTCTGTCCTTGGTTTGGCTGCCGCATGTGTCATTTATTCATTCTTTTTTCTTTTAAGTGGATCCATCAGCCAAATGTCTAAATGCTTTCATAGCCTCTGCTGTGATGAGCAAAGGCTGCTATATTTCTTTATTTGGTGAATCACGAGGGGTAGATGCCATTCAGCGGTTACCTTGTTTTTCTCAATATTTTGTGTGCCACATGGACACAAGGAAATAGATTGAGTGTCCCGGAAAGCCGAGAAAATCATTTACAATCATCATTTAGTGAATTCAAAGCTCGGTGAATGTACATTTGCATTCCAGACATTGGATCACCTTTTTCATTCTGCGAGCTTAGTTGTATTAATACTATCATCGTTTGAATTATACATGTCATTTTTTAAACTGTGTTTCAGTAGTTATGAATAGAAATTGACAGCTGTCCAGATAGTTATTTAGCTCTGTTCATTTCATTTATTGGGCTGTAGCGACCCACTCATAGTACTGCAGCGTGTGCTGGGCTGCTCATTAGCAGCTCTGCATATAATCCAGCCGAGAGATGGAACAGAGTAGGAGAACATGACTTATGGTGAGGAGGGAGGAATATAACTGCAGCATGTAGAGACATCCCATTAATGCCAGTGTTCAGATGTTCAAATTCACCTTTTCTTTCTATTTTTCTAAATCTTAAATCTTCCTCTCATCCTCGACCAATCGAGCTGCGTGTTTCCAAAGTTGTCATGCAGTTTGAAGCGATCCTCTTTAGAGCAGTTATGTTACGTTGGACTTACAGCAGTTTCTTGCGGAAACACTTTAGCAGCTCCAGTGTTGAAACTGGCAGCAGGAAGTAGAAGTTAGTAGATTATAATATTCAAATGGTGGTCCTATGGCCAGATGAGCTTGGTAAGAGGCCCTGGGGTAAAACAACAGGTGTTGACAAGAGATTGGATTCTCTGACCGATGGCGACAGACTTTGCTGTTATGGGCTGGCCTTTGGCAGACAGGTTTGGGCCGGGCTATCATTTCTCAAAATCAACCCGGGCTTATATTGGGTTAGGTTCACAACATTGTTGACTTAAAAACCATAACCCCGTCCTGATTAATCGATGAGAGGTATCGACTAGTAGGTCCTATATGTTTTGTTATTCACTATTTTTTATCTGCATTTTAATTTGTAGAGTTTTAAATTGTTCCTCTTTATTCATTGACCTCTTTTATTTTCAATAACCCATTGTGTGTGTATATATATATATATATATATATATATATATATATACACAGTATATATATATACTGTGTATATATATATATATACACACAATATATATATATATATACACAGTATATATAGACAAATATTTTACTTATTTTACTTTAATACTTTTTCCTCCACCAACTTTATTTGAGAACTTGTGTGTTTTGAAAGTAGAAGTGTTAAAAACTTGTAAGGCCCGTTGACATGTAACAGTGGGGAAAAAAACAAAATGTAATAAACTCAACGATGGCTGATGAATGATTTAACTGCTTCAGTGCTAGGACATGGCAGGGGAGTCCACGCTGGCAAGTCCTTGTGTGGTTTCTCATACCAGATCCTGTGTGAAGACAAAGTGGAGCCTGGACTGAGGACAGACAGGATATTAGTTGGTAAAGGTGATGAATTATTAGATGTAGGTCACCAAAGTAACAGATTAGAAGGAGCCGATGCTCAACTTGATATTTGCTCTCCTTCATAATGATAACAATGAAGGTCTTGGACTTAAGCTGCAGCTTTTCATACACATTTGGATCAGATTGAGGGGGGGGGGGGGGGGGGGGGTAATTTAAAAAGAGAGACAGGGGAGAGAGAATGATAATGATTCAAGCAATACATTTTCAGTCTGTTGAAATGACAGCAGACCCGATCAGCGAGCGTGCAGCTACAGAATCTGTAATTATCCCTTGGATTCAATAAAAGTGAGGATGAACAAAGAGCGAGGAAAAGAGTTCAGTAAAGCGGTTTAGTGAATCGCCACTACACGGGTACGGGATAACACCGAAGATAATAGCTTCTTCTTCTTCTTTTTCTCCTACCTGAAGAGCAACTTCACAGGGTGCCTCAGTGTTCGGAGGCAGAATCGATAACACTATCAAAGGGCAGAATCTCAACCTTAATGAAAGGAAAGAAAATACTGCAGGCTACAGGCGCTGAAAGACCACTAGAGATCTATGTGCATCAACACGCCTGAGTCTAAATATGAAATCAATTCATTACGCCCTTTATTTCTTTCTCAAACGCTGTCCGGTGCCAAGATAAACAAATGTACCTGCTGCCTCCTTTTTATCATCCCACCTGTATCATTCTTTTCTGCTCTTTTTCTCTCCTCTCTCCCAATTAATTGAGAGACAAGCAGTGGACACTTTCCCTGCGACGGAAGCCGCATGAATAGATTAAATTGCAGAGGAGATCATAATTTATAATTTCTTTATTAAAAAGTAATGCGGGCGAATTAACTTTGAATTAAATTCTATTTGCATGGCATTACTGGAATCATCTGTGTAAATGGCTTAAAATCCCAAATGGGACATTGTTCCCTCCAACAGTATAATTGTAGAGAAAGAACTTTTTTTCCTTCATCCAGGAAATGATAAGAAACCAAGAAATTAATCTGAAACTATTGGAACACACAGCGCGAAGGCTGAGACTTTAATCACTCCACACAAAAAAGAAATCCTGCTTTTCCAGAATGTTGTGGAGTTCTTTCTTATAAAAAAAGACTGACCATACATATACTAAATTATTAGATGAGATTTATGGCAAAACACATCAGCAGAACAGCGCAATTTGGCACCATATTGACGTTATGTCAGCCAAACAATATGACATTGTTAAAACACTCATGACGATAGCACACATTTGCTGCTGTTGGTTGAAAATGGCATTTGAACTGATTTTAAGTATTTGGTTTAGTATGGTGGGGGTGCAGTCAACAATACACGTATTCATATTAAACCGTTCGGTACGAGGCTTATGAACCGAACAATATGTTTCAATAATACTAGTGCATTTGGAAAATGCAGAAGCTTAAATTGTGGGAAATATAATGTTTTGGGTGGACTGCGCTCACGTAGGAGACAACGGGCTGTGTGACCTCTGAACCTGGAACAATAACAAAAAACAGCTGAGGCCCCGCGTGTGTTCAGGGAGGCTAAGCTAACTAGGTTAGCGGGGAAACAACAGTTAGCTGTTCCCTACTGATTCAAACAGAGAATGAAATGTCCAAAATAACCCCGCGATGACGGGATGCTTCGTCATTAACAAGTCAGAACCAATGTAATTAACACAATGACAAGAACAAACTCACAAGAACCAGTCACATATATTTATTAGGGGTGGGAATCACCAGAGGTCCCGCGATACGATATTATCACGATATTGCAATATTCTGAGTATTGCGATAACATAGGCCTATATTGCGATTTATTACTTATTCAACTTCAAATTATGTCCCCAAAGGAAAACTGTGTCAACATGTTTTATCTAATAAGATAAAGTTTTCAGTCTGTTCATCTCACTTCAATCATTTTTATTGCAGTAAAATAGGATTGTCAAGCAGACAGACTGACCAACAATGTCATAAATGTTGCATGAACCTGACAAACTGAACCGTTTGTATTACTACATAGTCCAACTCAACTAAATGCAAACGTGTGGACTCAGTATATGAACTATAACTTATATAAGTAGGATATGAGAGTTATATAACTCAGTATAACTTGCGATGCGTGGACGTCAAGGGCAGAGAGACAGTTATGCGCTGCACTCTCCCCATGAGCCTGGCTACTGTTGGCAGATTTAACCCCGTTGTGAGGCCAGATGTCTATCTTTGTTTTGACCAACTTCCTACCAATCACGCTGACCCGGGACCTTTGCTGACCTCACCAGAAAACTTTTAAAAATAGTTTATATAATAAAAGATCGATACTTGGCGTCCATGTATCGATACAATATCGCCATGCAAAATATCGCGATACTATGCTGTATCGATTTTTTCCCCCACCCCTAATATTTATATGACAACATAAAATGTCAAGCATGACAAATCAATCCAGCAACGCTGCAGCGCTAGAGCACGAGCCATTCATATTATTCATAAAAACTATACGACAGACAAATGAACACAGTAGTAACGCTACTGCAGATGTAAAAACTAAAGCAGTTCACTTACCAAAGCTGCCTTCACTTAAAGACAAAGTCCATCCTCCTTTCTTTGTTAACAAAGTCAGTAACTCCTAAATCCATTTCTCCTCCTTCAGCCATTCAGTGTTAAAAAAACAAAGCTAGGTAAAAAAAAATAAAGAATCTACACCAAACAAAACACTAAAAATGTCATAACTTCTCTTACATATGCTTCAACCTAAACTCTTACTGAACACTAAGATCTGCTAGCTAGCTTTGTGTTTGACAAAAGTCACGCTGGCCCACTGACCAATCACGGCGCACCTTAATGCAGACGTACTTAGCAGGCTACCTGGGTAGCAGTGGAACGTCAAAGAATGCATCCAACATGTCAAACTAAAGATCTGACTGGTTGAAGACTATGACAATCAACAATATCGTCCCCATTCACTTAAACTGCAAAGGCTCTCTAGAGGGCCTCGGGCCTCTGTTCTTACCTAGAGACACAGAGGTGAGATCTGATTGGATAAAAGCTCTCCTTAAAACAAGCTGCACTGGAAGCAGAGCAACTGAGGAAGACTAGCTGTGCAATGAGAACATAAGATAATGGGAAAACAAATTATAATACATGTCGTGTATTTATGAAAAAGTATTAAATTATAAAATAGCTATAACTTTGTGATTCTGTTTAGGCCAGCAGAGAAGGCTTAGCTGGCCCTGACGGCCCGCTACTGTTGCTACGCAACTTACGTTACGTACATGAATTAGTACGTTAAGTAGTTCATATGTGATGTAAGTTAAGGAAGTAAAGAATGTAATGTACATGATATAACTTATGTACCTTATAACGTGACATAAGTTAAATACGTTAGTACGTCATATAAGTTAAGTACGTTATTTAAATTAAGTGTGTTACATATGTGATGTAAGTTTAATAAGTAAAGTACGTTAAATATGTTATGTGATAGAAGTTATGTAAGTTCCGTACAATTGTATGTGATCTTAGTTAAGTACGTATAATAATTTACGTGGGGTGCTAAGTACGTTATGTAAATTAGGTATGTTACGCATGTGATGTAACTTTGCTAAGTTATGTACGTGATGTTAGTGATGAAGTAAAGTACATTCGTATGTGATGTGTTAAGTATGTAACTAAGTAAGCATGTTTGTACGTGCGTGATGTTAGGACCACTGTGTGTAAAATAAAGTTCTGTGGATTTGAACTATGTTATGTCAAACTGAATCAAGATAAATGAAACCAGTTTTGTCCAGTTGGACATCCTCAGCAGCCCTGCTTCCCGTGCACAAGTACTCATGATGTGGTTAGCATCAAGGAAACCAGGCCTATTTCCTGCCCAAACAAGCCATAAGAGGAGGCAACATGTGGAAGAGATATTCAGATCATTTATTTAAGTTCTAATACTGCAATATCAAAAACACCCCACTACAAGCAGCAGTCCTGCTTTCAAAATATTTGCAGGCAAAAGTATAAATAGTTAAATTCCTATAAAATGTAAAAAGTTGAGTACTATCATTTTATATACAAGAATGCATATTTCTTAAAAATATTAAATAAATGTAGCGGAGCACCAGGTTTAATATTTCACTGCATAACAAATCTGCAGAACATGAAAATAATAAATTGTCAATGTCACATTTTGAAGTTCATTCTGCAGAAATGGTTTTATACAAACAAGCTTCGTAGAATTTGGTCAATCCCCTAAAGACCATGTGACTCTTGAATTCAATCTAAAACAAGTGAATCCCCAGCACTGGATTCACTTGGCTGTCCGTCCACCCCCTCACATGATATTCAACATAACAAGGCTGCTCAGCTTCAACAACTTTATTTTTGATCTTTTTTATAGCACAGTCTAATGATATAGTTGAAAAGGAGAGGAGCAGAAGACCAAGAAAAGAGAAGGAGGCAGACATTGATGAGCGTTTTGATTGGCATGACTCTCGGGACGTACCAAATAAGGGGAAGACCCAGGGGACGGTCGGAGATCTGATTAGCTTGGCATGGTGAAAATGGAGAGTACCACGACTAATTCAAGACAGAGCAAAGAGAGATTGAAAAATCGCCCAGACCTCATACTCGTCATTGCCTCCTTGCCTCTCTACTTCTTTGTTTTTACAGTGGACACACACACACACACACTCACATAAGACAGTTCACACATCTGCTATTTCAAACACACACGCATATTCACACGCTTACACATAGGTGCACACTGAGGGCTCGTTTTTCTCCGAGTGGAGTGTGTTTTCAGTTCAATCATCACTCTTTGATACTGAGCCATTTTTACACACGCTCAAGGGCGTGAAGATGAGGTAGAAGAGTGGGGAAACACACACACACACACATTTGAATCCTACAAACACACACACGCTCCGACATACATCCGCTGATTGTGATTGGCCTGGATGGTTTGGGTGTTAAGGCGGTGGCGCAATAGTCTCCAGTACAGTGTCAGAGCCGAGGCCAGCAGAGGTAACTATTGATATGGCTGGCACAGACAGGACCACCCGGGGCCACAGCATGCTTCAGCTTTAGTTAAATGCAACCTAAACTAGCTATAGAAGAGCTGACGTATGAGGAGTGACCAGGTTCAGGAAAGTCCAGTTCTTCAACTGATGGCTGAAGAAATGATTATTTGCATTTCAGTTTTGCATTTATTCGAACCGGTTCATTTGGACGTCTCTTACTTCCAGAGCTTTTGACCGTATCACATAGTTTTCTTCAGCAGATTGTTTTCTAAATTGTTTTTAGGCCACAAAGAGGTTGTTAAATATAGGGATGGGTGATCAAATTTGGTTTTCATCCAATTCCAAGTAATACAAGGGCCAGAATTGCCGATATCAATACCAAAACCTTTAATAATTATAAGCCTTTTAGGACTATGTACGTTCATGTTGCTTTCCAGTTTTAATTACTGAATCCCTTGCATTTCATAACAGAGCATACTTCATAAAGAAATAACAAAAATCTTTTTTTTAATTAATGAAAATTTAATGTGCACTTTTATACAACAATTCCAATATTTATTTGTTGAGAACAATGAATGTTTAAAACAAAAAAAAAACACGCGCCAACCGTCATTCATGGCTGTGAAATAGCTACGGACGTAACGTGATGTGACACGGTTACGTAGCGTCACATGACATGCGTAAGTTATGTAAGTATTTTGCAATCCTTTCCTAAACCTAACCAATTAGGTTTGTTGCCTAACCCAACCAAACAGAGTTGTTTCCAAGCCGCAACCTCCAGTTGGACTGATTGATAATCATCAGCATTTCTTTCATCATGGAAAGTGTTCACCGTTAAAGTGCCTTTTTTTGCAATGGATTGTGCTCCAAAGTTGTCAGTACATGCACTATGATCAGGCGGAAGTGTCTTAAAACGTGCATTCTCTCTAGTGTCCACCAGGGGGCGACTCCTCTGGTTAGAAGTCTATGAGAAAATGACTCTACTTCTCTCTTTCTTGATTTATTACCTCAGTAAACATTGTAAACATGAGTTTATGGTCTCAATCTCTAGTTTCAAGTCTTCTTCAATACAGCATGATGTTCATTTAGTACATTATGGTCCATTTAGAGTCACACAGACCATAAAGAAGGGGATGCTTTAGGGCGGGGCTTACTATGATTGACAGGTCACTGCTGCTACCGGAGACGTATACGGCGTCTCTACATCACTCCTCCTTATTCCAAAGATGATAACTTCTGTTCATCGGTTGCGACAACATGGTGACAGCCGTAATCCCAGATGACGACGGCGAAATCGGCGAACTCAAGGCTTCATAACTGGAGGCTGTGAATACGATAGTTCATTTTGAAAAGGCTGTATTTACTGTATCACAAGCAGAAATTGATACATGATGCTAGTGTGTAGAAAATTGCATAAAAACAAACCGTTGTATGAGGATACGTTAAAAAAATAACAGTTTTGTTTTTACACGGGACACGAACACCGGTCTGCTTATTACAAGTCCTGTCTGTGTTGCACATCCACCCAGCCCTCCCAACATAAGTGGACTCTTTGTGGTACGTCTGTTGCACTGAGCATCTGATAATGACACGGATGGGTTTCCATTGGAATTAGTTGAAAGACTGGTGCTTCAGATGTTAAAGGACACTGACCAAGTGTCCGTGTTTGACTCCCTTTAAGAGAGACCAGGCTGTAGTATGATAGACGTTCAGTTGTGATCTTTCTAATTATCATCATGCTGGTCGTTTCACTTCCAGGAATTATGTTTACTCTCTATATGTGTAGCTTGTTTCTTCATGTCAAGTATATGTTGTCAAATTGTGTATCTTTAGTTTGTCTTACTTTGCAGCATTTATTTATAAATGTGATTTACAAGTGGTTACGATTCTTTCAGATGAGCCTCTTTAATCTTGGAGCAATTTTCTATCTCACACTCTCTATGATTACCGATTTAAAGAAACAAGAAACGAGACTTGTGGTTTCTAGGCCTAGTGGTTAAGATGTAACAATACAAAAAATGTACAACAATACTTATTTCCTTTTTTGGTCATATTTTTGTCACAGATCCTGTCCTGGTTTTGAGAATATCCACCAGGGACTGTCAACTTCCCTGGCTGACTGGAAGTTTTCACAGAGAGAGCTCATGCGTTCAAGTCTTATTGAGACTGTGAGACAATGTAATTCACATGCACTCACACACAGACATTCACACAGGGGGGTAGAGGCCATAACAACAGCCCACCTCTCTTGTTATACCCCCTAATGCCTCTGTCACACCAAAATCAACATTTATTGTGAATCTCTTGCCATGGAGAAAGTTGTATTGTTTTCTTTATGAACTCTATATCTGTGTTCTGCCTCCCCTTCTTTTTCCTCCTTTTTTTATCCCTCACCTTTTTGCACCCGCTCCCTTACACACTTCTTCTCATCTCCATCTTTCTTGAATACTATATATATATATATATATATATGAACACAGGCATATAGACAAGTGAATGCAAAATCGCACTCTCTCAGACACACATGCACACCTTCCCCTATGTCTTGTCCTCCCTCTCTTCTTCCCTTTTCCTTTCACTCTCTCTCTCTCTCTGCATTTGCAAGGAAGATGTTTGAACTCTTCAGCTCGCTAAGATGTTGCTGAAACAGAATTTGAATTAGTCCCCCCACAACCACTAACCCCTCCCCATGCATAAATAATAAAACAATACAAAAGGAGGAGAGGCCCGCTGTCGAGGCACACATGAAAGAAGCGCTGAACTCCGAGCCGGAATGACAGGATTCAAAACTTCCTCAGAGAGTGTGCGGGGTGTGGTGGGAAGCTGGGGGGGGTGAAGGGCAACCAAATGGGGCAAGTACATGTTTGTGTTTGTTGGCTCACTCCACACTGCCCCTCTATGGAAATCTCTATATTGTCATTTTCTGATATTATTGCCCTTCACATGCATTACTTCCAAGGACTGATTGATAATCATCAGCATTTCTTTCATCATGGAAACTGTTCACCGGCAAAGTGACTTTTTTTTTTTTGCAATGGATTGCGATCCAAAGTTGTCAAAGCGCTAT
>NW_022281216.1:2984-12385 GCF_004355925.1 Anarrhichthys ocellatus | reverse complement strand
TATGGTCCATTTAGAGTCAAACAGACCATAAAGCAGGGGATGCTTTAAGGCGGGGCTACACGGTGATTGACAGGTCTCTAACAGAGACGTATACGGCGTCTCTATGGCACTCCTCCTCAGTCCAGAAATGGTCACTTCCTGTTCACTGGTTGCAGAAAAACAACAACATGGCGACGGTGAAATTGCAGAACTCGAGGCTTCAAGCAAACCAATGGGTGACGTCACCGTGACCACGTCCACTTTATATTAACAGTCTATGATCGTAATATTTCTTATCATGCAACTTTCACATATTTTTCCACTGTATTCCAACTCCAGCACGTGTTGCATTTTATACTTAGAAAAAAATGTAAAAAAAACAGAATATAAACCCAGAAGAGGATGTGTGGTCGTCGGTCGTCTGGTTTCAGCAGCACACACTCGGTGTGTTGGACCGGCTGTGTGTTACGCCAGCAGCTAATCTGAGCCTCCAGCAGAGCTCACCCAGCAGTGAACTGTGCAGCTACTGTTGACTTTAGGCTTTAAATGAACTACTCTTTATTCCTCTTAATCCCAGCGCTCTGTGCTCAGCCGAGTTTTCATCCTGAAAACTGAACTGTGGTTTGTCTTCGCCTCGTGTCTCGGGCATTGCTTTCAATAGTTTTCACTGTGGTGGTTCAATATGTGCTCTTAATTATTTGTTCTGAATTCCTTCAAAGGGCTTTTCACCATACTCTGTGTTTGAATGAAGCCAAAAAGTGTCGACGGAAAAGTGGCCATTTTGGCTGAGATAGACAAATCTGTTCAGGTTGTTGTCAAGGACATTTTAATTAAAACACAAGGGATCATCTGTATTTTCAGTCGCACATATGGATGCTAAGTTGCAGGTTAATTAGTCGGGCTGGACGTCTGTAAGATGTTCTTCATTTAAATGCACGTTAGTCTATAAAGGAACTCCACCATGGTCACATGACTTCATGTTAGTCTATAAAGGAACTCCACCACGGTCACATGACTAGTGTTCTAGTGAGGACGTTTAGTCGTCTCATTTACACTCTTGAAGATCCACCAGAGGGGCGTTCACTGACCTGTTTTATATCAGAGAAATGACTGATATAACTGACTTCAAGATGAGGGAACAGGAAGTGTAGAAACGCTGACTCATGTCTGGGTTTTAGGACTAAATCTGTTCTATTTAGTTCTGCTTGACGAACCTAATACGTCTGTCACTGCAGCTCAGGTGAGGCTTTCACAAGTAAAGCTCATCTCCTAAAGTCTCAGAACTCGGATGTCTGGAGGGATTTATGTTATTTATTACTTCCTCAGATTTAGATCTCATCTTTCTTATGAAGATGTTTGTCTCTCCGTACTTGTTTTCGTCTCTTCTAGCTTTCTATCACAGAGTAGGACTGAAAAGTGCTGAATGGGAGATCTTCCTCACACACCCGGTGACCTGGTGTTATCCAACCCTCCGTCTAAAGTTTCCCTTCTTTTCTTTTTTCAGCTGTGTGTTTAAAACATCTCCGTCTTAATTAAGTGCGCCTCACCCTGAAAAGAGAGCCGCTCTCTTTTATTACGGCCCGCCGTGAATGTGAAACCTCCTTCAGACCTCACTCCTCGACACGGCAGGGCCCTATATTTACCCCCCTCCTCAAAACCCCCTCATTACCCTTGCAGGCCTTTTTGAAGAGGTGATGGAAAAAAATGCCAGTGTACAAAGTTCCAGTGGTTTTGGTTATCGCCCTGCCCTTGTGTCTGAAAGTGGAGGGTGTAGTTAGCATCCCAAAACACCAAATCGTCAGATTGTACCAAGAAACAAACATGGCGGCGTCTGCTGGTGACTTTGTTCCGTTTGTCAGAGTCGGATAGGACGATGTGAGGAGGAGGAGGAGGAGGAGGAGTGTCTCTGAAAAGCTTGGCACACTTTTGCCCTCTCTGAAGATCTCCTCCTATCTTCCTCTCTTCTTTCCTCTCTTCTTTTCCGCTGAGAGGGTTTAGTTTTATCCACCAGCTCTATTAGCAGCACTAAAACGCTGCGGTACCTGAACGCACCATCTATCAAAGCTGCCCCGAACCATCGAGGGAGCATCAGGGTTTGTTTTGGAACAGGGCCTGGCTGTTTGGCTCAGTCAGATACATCTATATATAAATATATATTATATTATATTATATTATATATATATATATATAGTACCCACTGCAGATTAATCTTTTCCTGTCTGTCTTCATTGAGACATGAGGTGTTGCTAGTTTGATGACATTAAAAGGAATGTGTGTGGGGGGGGGGGGGGGTTAATGTGCAAATGTACGATGCTAGTGTGAAGTTCAGAAGTGAGGTTAAGTCGTATATTTGAATTAATAGTGAATTAGGTTTACACAGTTCATTGTTTACGTACTAGTTCCAATCATCTACCTCTCTGTGGTGTTCCTCACATTGACCTCGGTCTAAGTCCTTCTGATTGGTTAGTTCAGCAACACGTGAGTCAGGAACGAGGAAGTGTTGCTGTGAAGCTGTGACGTGTGAAGATCAGTGAAATGATGATTTAGAGAGTTATCCGTCTCCATCTGGTCGTTTCTGTCGTGTTACCGGATTTCTCCACTCAGCCACCGGAGAAAACGTCGCAGGATGACGAGCGTACGAATCAGAAATACTTCTGAGCATTCCATGTTTTAAAATATGTGATATTGTGTTAAATCACCTCCCAGAGTCACAGTTTGCTCTGTTGGTGATGCAGTGAGCGGTGCTGCAGCCGCTGGAGGGGCTGATGCATTATGGGAATGAACACATCAATCCCCCTGCCACGCACACACGCACACACACACAGTTATAACCTTCAAACATACGTTTTGTGTCCACAGACCAATGAACCAATCATGTAATTGTTCCAACATCAGTCTGGTACTAAATGGTTCTGATCTTCCTCACGCTGTCTGATTCACATAGACACTGTAGGAGCGGCCATCTTGCATCAGCGGCCTGCAGAAAGTAGGCCATCGCCATCGGCCGTGTTCACACATCACAGGCGAGCGGCTGATCTCCACAGCACACGCGTGTCATCGGAAGGAGCCGTGTCATGACACACGGACGACTGCACGCACATGCTGCGCTTCCACTCGCGCTGCGTTTCTCTCCTCAGACGGAGCCGAGCAGCTGAGCGACGAGGCCGACGCCGCGTGTTCCAGATTAACAATACAGACGCTGTGTGATCGCAGTGTTTCTTTCCTTTGTTTCAACACGGATAACACATTTCCACTTTCTAAAATTCAGTTGCTGTTCTGCAGCACGTGTTTTATTTCCTCTATTTCGTCCTTTCACTGTTTACCTGTTCTTACTGTGCATCGACAGTTTTGGTACGAGAGCAAAGTACATGAAGAAATTACACTAAACCAAGTTTTTCTCGCAAATTTCACGACTTCAAATTCAGAGAATATTCAAATTTTCTTTCTTGTAAATTTACAACTTTAATCTTTTTTATTGTTTTTTTCTCTGAGTAGTGCCCCCTCCCCCGGTTTTTCTAATACGCAGTCATAGAGAACACAGTAAGACTAAAATAATAAAAGTTAATCTTGAATTGAACTGAAGACGATGATCATTGAGTCCATCACCACGTTCTCTTTAACATACTCTGAGTGACTCTTCCAGCACCGAGGCTTCTGATGAGCTTGGCAGGTTGCTCAAGGTTTGTTTTAATCTCCTCCTCATTATTAGACTTCCTCATTATATATTTTAATCCCCAAGAGGAAGAATATCCTCCTGCCACTGAGAGCACGACCGTATCGTTTCATCTGACTACATTGCCGATCTGTAATAAGTGAAGAATTGGGCGGTAGCTTAGCCGTTAGCGCTCCCCGCTCAATTCAGAGAGCAGGGAGGCTAAAAACACAAGTCAGCCGCAGCTAACAAGCTAATTAATTTAGCACTTTAGCCCGGCTCTAATTAAGCCCACCATTGGTTTGCAGGTTGAATGTAAGCAGCTTGAGGCCCCCGTGGATTAGTCAGCCGTGCTTCAACAATGCTCTGACTGACATCACTTACATCTTGGAAGAAGTGTTTTTAAAAAAAGAAATGAGGCTGCAAGTCCTCAGTGGGTAGGATTTAAATCCCCAAACTACGCTAAAGAAATTAATAGTTTAAGCTGCTGACGCCGACGCAAAGCCCCTGAATTAGAAGGTTTGATAGTCGGCAACCCGTAGATACAGAATCTGTGGAGATCAGTTATTAGTATGAATGAGTCACGATAAATCAGATTGTCATCCGTCAATTTCTTCCTCATTAACTGCTAAATGAAGAACCTTTAAAGAATCAGTCGGTTTGGGCGTCCTGTGGATGAACTCCTGTTTACAAGCAGGAAGTAAACGGTCTCTGGTCTGATGTGGAGGTTTTGTTAAGCCAGGCGGGAGATAAGACCGAGTGTGTGGGTCACGGAGAGGGAGCTGCAGAGGGCAGCGAGCCAACCGAGAGGATGAAGCAGATGCTCAACACTTTGGTCTATATATATATATATATATATAGAGGACGCCATCTTTCCTCTCTTCCTCCATTGTTCCTCTCAGTAGTAACCAAGGAAGGACGCTGTTGTCAGACAGCTTTTCAAATGATACTTAAAGAGATTAAATATTAGTGTAGAAGAGGATTCACAGATACTTTACAGACTGTACCTGTGGCAATAGTATACTGAGAGGAGCTCAAAACAGTTTTAACGGATTACAAAATCTAGGTTTTTAGCAAATAATGTTGTTTTTTCTCGTCGATTTACAACTTTTAACCTCAGAAAATATCCAAGTTTTTTTTCTAGCAAATTTCCGACTTTAATCTCAGAGACTAATCAAGTTTTTTAGTATGAACAAATGCTACAATTGACATGTAACATGTAAATATGAAAGGATCTGTGTCCAATGGGGAAAATAAAATGTTTGCATCTAAAAGACCCAAACATGACTAAAAGGTCTGCAGCCTTGCAGTGCTTTGAGCTAAATACTGTTGTCTGCATGCTAACATGCTCACAATGCTAATAGTAACATGACTACATTTAGCTGGGGTTACGTTCACCATCTTAGTTTAGCACGTTAGCATGCTAACATTTGCTAAAAGTACCGCTGAGACTCGATGTCATTGTTCTGCAGGTATTTGGTTTTCAACCAAAGTGTGGGACAAATTCAAACCTGATGGTGAAGCTGGATGCAAAGTCAGAGGATTAACAGAGTCATTAGGGTACATCCTCCCGGGAACATGAATGTCGGCACCATATTTCTCGATAATCCATGCAACAATTGTTGAAACATTTCAGTTTGGACCCATTTAAAGGACCGAGCAACATTGCCATTCAAAGACGTTTTTAGCCAAGCAATCAATGGCTAAAAGCAATAAAGCTGACTCAACCAAGAATGCACACATATGTCCGTCAATGGCGGGGCTTTTGAGGGGGATTGGACTTTGAATTGTTAAAACATGCCACACTGGACTAAAACTGAAAACCCCTGAGAAGTTCCCTGTTTACTTCCCCTTTTTCTACTGGATTTAATTACCTTCTAGCGAGCAGCATGAGCCGATCTCCCACAAAATATTGTTCTATCTCTTCATCTAGCTTCGTCCCTCCCAGCAGGCCTCTCTAACAGGATTTGTTTAATAGTGTTCTACTCCCTGATTCATATCTCTGCAAACCCCCCAGTCAGCCCAGATCAGCTCTAATGAGCCGTTGAGAGAGAATAATGAGCTTCCAGCAGTCGCTCCGCTGTGTCTTCTTCTTCTGGACGAGGGAGGACAACGTGCGGAGGCGGGGTCAGCGACGACTCTCAGTAACAACACGGGTAATGGCGTCCGACAGCGAGCTAATTCCTGCGGTGTACTCAGCCGCGTCAACTGGGCTCGGAGTCTGATTGAGAACCTTTTTCTTTTTAAAGTTTGTTTTGATTATGTGAACAAACTAGTACTGTTTTCCCTGATATGATGGCTTTCTAAAACGTACGTTAATACAGCTTTGAAAACCATTTTCTTTTAGATAACAGTTGTGCAAAGCAGACGAGGCTGCAGCTCCGGATGTCACGATGCATTTGTTCAGGTTGACACACCGATGAAGGCCGTCTTATCGCCGTCTGTCTGTATTTTAAAATGCCAACAAAATACACAACTCTGTGGAGGAGGTGATGGTTTCTTAACATGTTCTGATCAACGAAAGGGTCCACTTCTTCCTCTGGTTGTCAAACAGAGCCTCTACAACCAAAACAAGAACCTGTATCACGCCTTTCTCTCTGCCTTTGGCTCCACTTGGTGTTGGTCTTTCCCTGCTGATCCTCCAGCTCTGGGGGCTAATGGAGGAATGTCCTGATAAAAGGAGCAGCGAGAGGACATCTCGTGTCTGGACCTCCTCTTGTCTTTGTCACTTTGAACTCCTGCTTGAGGCAGAAAACTGCTGCTGTTCTTCTTCTTTACTACTTTCAAGACTTCCCTGAATCGGACACCAATATCTTCAGCTTTTTGAGAACTCTAACATGACTTTCTTTCTCATCTTCTATTCCGTCTTAAGAACGTGGCGTCTGTGGCAGTAGTTTTGTTGTGTGGTCGACATTGTGAATTCAAACAAAAACTCTTGCTTAGGCCAGAAAACCACTTTGTTAGGTTTAGGAAGAACATTGGGCTCAGAATAAGTAAAACATAAACAACGTAACAAAAGGATGGAAAACAAGTAACTTCAAAATAACTCAACAATACTTTGGGACACAAACACTGGTCTCCTGGGTGAAAGTCCTGTGTTTGTTTGACCCGTACACCTCCCTCCTGTACAGTCTTTATACTACTTCATCACAATCTCCGAGTATTATCTGAGCGTCTAATAATGACGGGGATGGGTCATAGTTACTTGAAAGCCCGGTGCGTCTCATACAGATGTTAAAGGGTGCCTTGTGCGTCGGTATCAGACGCCGAGGGGCGGGACAAAGAGAATGTAAATGGTCTGGCAGAACGTAGGTGCTGGTTGGTCGCCGGCTGTCGTCTTTTGCGGTGTGTTCAAGTGCAACTCTTTATCTCTGCTAGTTCTTTGATGCCTGTTTGCTGTTTCAGTTGGACGTATTTTTGTTGCACAACAATGAAAGTGATCACAACAATCTGTTATAGAAGTCTGAGTCGGTGTCGGTTTGATTTGAAAGCATCTTTTGGGCAGCAGGTTCGTCTTTTAGCTGCACTTGGAGTTGGTCTTTGGAGGGACTCAGCGCTTTCCCAGCTGCCTCTGCGTGGCGTTTGAAAAGCCCTGATGTTGTGGTTTTGTCGGCCTGGTTATAAGCGATATCCATTTCACTGACGGTCCGTCCTCCCTGTGGGTCTAAAAAAAGGGGTGATGGCCCATTACGTTATGGAAAGTTGCACCAGTGCCCAGAATGTCACCCCTTTACTACTACTAGATCTAATTACAGCAGCTATGCAACACTGCCTGTCTCTCTCTCTCTTAATGATCCTCTCGCAGCAACAAAAGTGAGACAGCAGAGCTGAAAAGTCAGGATATGACCATGGAAATACAATGTCTAACGGTGTTCTGGGCATTAAGTGAAACATATATGGTTCAACTAATATGGACCTGCAGGGTTAGTTTAAAAAAAAAAAAAAAAAAACCTTTTTTTTTGCAATCCCTTATGTAATTACAGTTTCTCTCTCTTTTAGCTCTGTCTTTGGTCTCCACCAACTCCCGCGGGAAATATCTGTCTTTAGCTGCTAAAAGCTCCACTATGATCACCAGCTAGTTCACTGATTGTGTCCGTCTGCTGTTTGGAGATGATCTGGTAATGAACAGTGTATTTTTACAGCTTTTTTCCCACTAAAAACAGCTGCCTGCTGCAGCCGAAAATAACATTACGAGAGCCGTCAGAGTGAACTGAAACTTTCACTGTTATACCTTGTTTATCTGGACATTTTAACTCCAAAGATCTCACTTTAAAAGCGTTGTGTCGTCTGTATGTCTATAGAGATAAAATCTCTAAAAGAAGGGACACAAAAAGACCACGTATACTTGTATTTGCTGCAGTCAGGAACTAACATTTAGAACAATCATTGTAGATATCAAAAGCAGAGCTTCCATATTGATCCATCCAGACACTCCCCTGGACCACAGCGATCTCTCTATGTCTCTCTATGTCTCTCTCACCCTCTCTCTCTGTCTGTCTGTCTCTCCGTTTGTATCTCTGTCTCTCTCTGTGTCTCCCCGGACTGAGGCTGTTTCCTTGGCCTACTTACACAGAGCTCCCTGTTTGAACAGAAACTGAGCTCGAGAGCAACGTCTCTTCATCCCTCACCAACTCTTTTCAACCGAAAAACGTGCCTTGAACTTAACCACCTCTTAAATTAGTGGGAATTTAAAAATAAATACCATCTTTACTGGCTTTTCAGACCCAGATCAACGGTCTCTTTCGACGCCGTAGTTGTGCTGTTTAATATCGAACATGAGGTTAAAAACATAGATTTAAAACAGCTTTTACATGGACTGTTAAGTGTAAATATCATGAAGCCTTAACGACAAACTTCCAACCGTTTAAGCTGTACTTGAAGATATTTATACTCTGCTTGCTGTCACCATTGTCTCTTTAAAGAAAAGGTGGCAGTGGTCTTTTTCTCAGGGATCACTGCTGAACATCAGCTCGTGTTCTGATGTGCAGCTTGTTTTTCATATCAAGGCTTCTTCCGGTTTTAGGACCGTTCAGTGGACAAAATGAGCTATTTTTAAGAAGTCTCCTTGAGCTCTGGGGATTTGTGATCGACTGACATTTTATTGTGGTTAATCATTAATTGCATTACTAGTATAAATTACTACTTTCTGTCTGACAAGGCAAATTAATTACGAGGTTTCTGCAAACTGACAGCGTCTCCATGTCTCTCCTCAGTCCAGATGTGGTCACTTCCTTTTCATTGGCTACAAAAAAACCAACATGGCTACGGCCGTAATCCAAGATGGCTAGCTGGTTAGCATGCTAACTTCAGTCTTTGACACAACGTCCACACTGTAACCGTTTCTTATTCTGTTGATGTTTTTTGAACGTTTTAAAATTCGGGACATGTTTTGCACATTGAACCTTTTTAAAGAGAAATATTATGTTGTTTATATCAATAAACTATATCTATGTTCTTTATGGAGTGTTTTTATGATGACAGTGGAAATACTACAGAACTTATTGAGACTCTTCCCTTGCTGCTGCTGCTGTTGATGATAATGTGTAACAGGATGTAGCAGCAGCTGCTGTCTGTTCGCTCATCTGGAACCATCCAAAAATATAATATCTTAATTCCTCTGTTGGACCTCATCTCTTTTTAAGAGCGTGTGTGTGTGTGTGTGTGTGTGTGTGTGTATTCTGCTGCTCAGTGTGTGAAAAAACACCCTGAAGGTGTGGAAACTCATCATTACGACGCGATGATTAGCAGCATCTTCATCGGGACACGCGTC
>NW_022281216.1:0-2974 GCF_004355925.1 Anarrhichthys ocellatus | reverse complement strand
GCGTGCGTGCGCTGGTCCAGGATGACTCCACTCCCCTGGCATTTCCTTGGGGGGAAGTCGTGCAGCTCCCTTCTTCCCTCGTCGTAGTTCTATCTTGCTTCCATCTTCTTCCTCCTCCTCTTTAAACCCTCTGACACTCAATCTCCTTCCTCCTCCTCTTCCTGCTCCTCCCGCTCATCTTCACGCATCCCTCTTTCTTTCTTTCTGTCTTTCTTTCTCCAGACTTCTTGTGTTTTTCTGGCAGCAGCCTGAAAACGTCCCCAAAACAGATTTCCAGATCTTGAAGGGAAGAGAACAGCAGCAGAAATGTTACCGGCCAATATTACATTGGCTTTAATGATCCTCTTACAGGGACAGAAGTCAGATAGCAGAGCTGGAAAGTGAGATTATGAACATGGAAATACAATACAAGGTGTTCTGGGGCGTTGAGTGAAACATCTTTGATTCAACTTATATGGTCACTTATTATGTAATTACAGTTTTCTCTCTTTTAGCTCTGTTATACTAATAAACATCATGCTGTATTGAAGAAGACTTGAAACTAGAGATTGAGACCATAAGCTCATGTTTACAATGTTTACTGAGGTAATAAATCAAGAGAGAAGTAGAGTCATTTTCTCATAGACTTCTATACAACCAGAGGAGTCGCCCCCTGGTGGACACTGGAGAGAATGCAGCTTTAACACATGAAGCTTTGACTTCACTTCTCAGACTTTTTCAGCGGTTGCTGCCTGGAAACTACATGTGACTTTCTTTTACATTATTACATTGCTATTACAACAATATTGATTTGTAGCCCCTTAAAAACAAACATTAAAGGATCATTCTGCTGTATTTTGTTTTCCTTTCAACATGAAGCAATTAAAACTGACCATAGATCAGTATCTGGGTTCAGCTTCGGTCTCTTCCTCTTCAATGAGAAATCCAGATCACTCCCCCCCCCCGTTTAGAGTCGAAGCCAAGGGTCAGAGGTCCCACCAGCTGAAGGATCATGGGGGTACCTTATGAACTCCAGGGTCAGGTTCCAGTAGTCTGAGTAAGGGACCTCATTAAAGCTGTTGTCTGGAGCCTGGACGGGTCCTGATTGGAGTGAAGGAGGCTTTAAAGGTTAGGATGTGACCGAGCCGTGACCGTACGCCGGGGGCCTCATTCAGGCCCCTCGATTGTGGTTTTAATGACCCGCTTTATGTTTCCAAATTGCTGCAAATGTACTTTGGTACGAGCAGTCTGTGAAACTGTCAACACACGAAAACAAATGCTTCCAAATGTCAACCTTGATTTATTCGTCACCTAAGTGGCGTAATGTAGTTATTTTAACCCAAACAAAGATCTTTTCCTGAAAATAACTAAGTAGTTGTGTTGCCTAAACTTAACTGAGTTGTTTCCTGTGAAGACGGAACTTTATTTTGAAAAGACTGTAGCCATGTAACGAGCGATACTTGACATGTGTTGCTGGAGCTCATGAAAATTTTTTTTCGTACATTGCTCATAGATATTTTGCATCTGCAGGTTCTCGTTTTGTACTGAAGCTTTATTTTTTTAAAGCCTTTTAAATATTCCATCAAATAGAAATATTGTGCATGTTTTTATTAGTGCTGGGCAACGATTACAATTTTTAAACGCGATTAATCGCATGATTTTTTTGCGATTAATCTCATTGTTATGCGCAAAATTCAATAATGAATTCAAAAGTAGTGTATTGTGCACTTTTATTTTGAGAGTTTTGGTCTCCCGTTATGTAAGATTTGGATTTATAGATGATATAATATCTAGAATAAAGGTTCTAAAGGACTTCAGCTTAAAGCAATAACCGTGACAAGCCTTCAGAAACCCACAGGAGCTCAAACTAAAGGCTGTGTTGTTATCTCTGAAGCAACGTTTTCTCCACTAACACTAACTTTGCATCAAGCGCTTCTGAAAAAAACAAATTGTGTCGAGACCACCTGAGAAACCACTGCGTTCCTTCCAGGCTTCTTCATTATCGAGACAGACTCTGGTCCCAAACGTCCCACAGAGAGACCTGACCCATCACGGGGAGATGGATGACATCAGGACCACTAACGGAGAGCTTCACTAACTTTATTATCTACATTCATGTGCGTGAAGAAGAAGTTTCTCTCTCAGATCTGCTGAACTGAAGCTGCTTTGATTCCCATTTTATTCCTTTACTTCCTAGAAGTCATGTAATGTGGCTTCAGGGAGGAGCTTGACTCACTTTTGATGATTGAGGTGAAGAGGTTCAGACTTCACTGAAAAGCCACATGTCTTACTATTTAAAGTTTGGATTCGAGCACCGAAACCAGAATGAAATGATGGAAAAATTATGTGTTAAATGGTGAAAACTCCCAGAAATGACTTAAATATTAGTGAAAATGTACCAGTACCAGTTTCCGTCTTTTACACGTAGTTATTGTTCAGTTATGCTTTTATGAATCTTAAACCAAAGAAATGACAATAACAAAACCACAGTTTCACCAAAATGATGTAACGGTAAACAAACACAAGGTGGAAATTCTAGTTTATTCCTCTTTCAACCATTAAAGCACTTTGTGACTTTATTTTGAAAGGAAGGTGAAAATAAAACTATTACCTGGAAATGTTTTTAAAAACTACAAAAAGGTCCTTCAGCTCAATCGTGACGGACCGTCCCTCGTGCGTGTGTGTGTGTGTGTGTGTGTGTGTGTGTGTGTGTGTGTGTGCGTGCGTGCACGTGAGAGAACAAAGGAAGCAGAGAAGAGGATGATGTCATTTTTTAACCGTTGCATTGACGGTTGGGGGGTTCTGTATTATTACAGTCTGCGTTCTGAGGTCACCTTTCTCTCACACACACACACACACACACACACACACAGCATCTAGTTGTTTATTCCTTTTGAAAACTGCAACATGAAAAGAACAATAGCAAATATTTCCCAACGTGATCGGAAAAAAGGATTCAGAAAGAAAGAACTGTAATCAAACTGTCAGAACACAC
>NW_022281215.1:0-12400 GCF_004355925.1 Anarrhichthys ocellatus | reverse complement strand
CACACACACACACACACACACACACACACACACACACACACACACACCTTGGGGGATCTGTTGAAGGCAGGCCCAAAGGGAGCTGATGGGGTGTGAGGCACCCTGCTTTAACAGCTGGGGAGAGATATTATCTCATAACATCGGGCCTGGAAATGGATCCTCCCCAGATACAAGCAGCCAGGAGTGTAGGTTCATACATTCATGCATACTAGGGCTCTGGGAGTGAGCCTCATGTTTGGGAGTTAGACTGTGACCTAGCTCTTAAAAGCTCAAGACCCCCATCTCTCTCCTTTCTTCAGCATTTTTTCCCCCCTCTCTTAAAGCCATATCTTTTCTTTACATTTTAGTCTCCCCTTTGCCACCTTCTTTCTCACCTTTGCTGTCAGACAGACAGATAGATCCTTGTACACTTTTGCAGAGATTTAATTAAGATTAAAATTGTCTGAGCCAGCATAAAAATTTAAAAATTAAAAACTTCTTAATCTAATATGACGACATCTTTCTTTCTAAAACACTTTTGGGCCATTATCCAGCCCCAATCAAATGATGCTGTTCTTTGTGAGGTGCAGTAAAGTGGTGGAGTAAGGCAGGCAAGGAATCCATGGCCCTGTAGGAGGCATGTGGTCAAGTGGCCTTGTTGATAAGAGCCATCACTGTGTGATTAATCACAGACACATCCCCCGCTCTCTCTGGCTGATTTACACTGGTTAAAGACACAGCTCATCCAAAAAACAAGTAATACCTGCATCTGAATCTGAGACAGACCTCTGCAGGCATTGGGCTAAAACAAGTCAGTGGATTTTAATCCAAGTGTTTGGTCTCTTTAGCATTCTTAGAGGCCAGAAGAAAAAAGAAAAAAAAAGGTTTCTCTGTAGTGTAATAGGTCCTAATCGCAGTCCTCACTCTGTGGCCCCATCCTCCCCCACAGAGGCCACGCCTGCCCTGGTGGTCAGGGAGGCGGAGTAGCCTCGCTGGCCATCACTCACCTGGGGGCAGGTCCGGGTCGCTCGGGGCAGCCTGCTGGAGGCGGCGGGGCTTGGCCACGGCCTTAGAGCTGTCTGAGACACTGCAACTGGTGGAGCTAGAGCCGCTCTCATGGTCATCCTGAGGACAAAACACACAAGAACGCCGGGCCCGTGAGGATAGGAAGTGCAGTCAACACAGGTAAGGATAGTTATTTTCAGCTTTGACCACATTATACAATTACATTCTCCTATAGTGGACAGTACGGGAGTAGTATGTGAGTGCCAGCAAGCTAACCCTTGCATGAACATTAGGCTTTGACCTTGTTATCGTGTCTGTGTTAATCAGGTTACAATCAGAGCAACCACACAGAATTACTATTACACACAGAATCCACTATCTGTCAAATCATTGCTGACATGTAGCTTAGTCTAGTGTCATTTTCTGCATGTGCACCACAGACATCACTCATACAAACTGGGGTGACATTTTCTTGGGCAATGGCACAAGAGTTTTTTGCAGGTTCAAACTTAAGATACAAAGAACGATTTATGTGTTGATGGCTATTTCAAGTCGCTCCAGCCAAAACACTAGTTGAATCCCGAATTTTCTTTCCATTACCTCGTGGAGCTTAAATAAGATATGACACACATCTCCCTCCACACGAGCAATATCGACTACCAAACAAAAGTCATGTACCCAGTCTTATCTAACTGCCTTTATCTTGTTAATGAGGGTAATCCAATGACTGGTGTGCAAACTGTGCATACAAGATGAGAATCCTTTCTCCTGTGTGCTCAGGGAAAAGAAGAGTGATCAGTGATTACACACCACAGTTTTTGAGCCTTCCTCCCATCCCCATTTAACAACCATCACCGTGGGCTCTACAAATAAACTCTGGTGTGTGGATGAGGGTGAAGGTCTCTCCTCCACAACAGCACATGTCATCTGCACTCACCGACCAGAGGCCTGTTAAGCCCAGGAATGCAAGTACGAGGTGTGTGTGTGTGTGTGTGTGTGTGTGTGTGTGTGTGTGGGAAGACGAAGAAATGGACATCCCCTTCAGTGATGAGCCTGAAGATAAACAAAATCAGCCAAGATTCGGGGATGTGGAGGTTATTTATTGGTGTAGCTTGTAGAGTGCTCCAGACCCTGTGACTAAGACATGAGGGGCAATTAAAACAACAGGGACACAAGGACAAAAGAGGACTGGCAGCGCAGGACTTTTACTAGATCTACTGCAGGGGTAGACACAATCAAGCCGAGCAAATCCACACAAAACAATATAGCAATATGTTTAATCACTCTCCTAAAGCTTCAAGCAGAAAAACAAGGCTCTCGAATCTGATGTTATCAAGTAACAAACCCTGGAGAAGCTCCATCAACAATCAAGAGACTGATGTTGTGGACTTGTAAAATTTCTACTAGCAGATTGTCACCTTCTCCAGAGGGTCTTGGTCATGGTGTTTCCAAGTTTTAGCCGAGGCGGGCTGTCATGTTTCCAAGTTCTAGGAGGAACTCACATGTTCACAGCTTTTCAATCAGATCATTATCCGACATTAAATGTGTCAAATCTGTTTTTGCGTGCAGACGACAAATGTTTGTCAAACTTAGAATCCAGCCAGCACTACAGAAAAAAAACCCATTAATGATGAATTTGAAGAACAGGAGAGAGCGACCTATTACATCAAAATCAGGGCACAAAAGAACTACTATGACTATAAGCTAGAGTTCTACTCCTCTACAACTGCTATGTATAACTGAACAAATACCTCATATAATGTCAACATAGACATAAGCCTGCAACAGAGGAAGGTAGGAAGAAAAGAAAGAAAAGAAACCAAACACATTAGAACTCAAAAAAGATTGGAGAAATCAGAGAAAAGGTGGAGAGTTGAGTGAGTTAGCCCCCAGTATGGCATTGATTAGGGGTTACTGCATCACTGTAACCTCTTCACAGTCAGCCCGGGCACTGAGTTAGTCAGACAATCCGGACAAAGACAGGGGCAATCACATGTGTTTGGCATTTAAACGATGGGATCAGACTGTCTCAGGAGTCACCTCTTATCCTGGCGAATGTAAACACGGAAGGTGTCAAAACCAAATATATTTAACTACTCGGTGCACACGCACTTCATCCACGCAGACTCAAACGAGCAGACGAAAACCCACACAGACACCTTCCGTGCGAGTCGCATGCTGTACATACTGTATATACACTCACCCCAACACAATTAACACACATTCCCTGGTTCTGACACTGGTTAATGAGCCCTTTCTCTCCGTGTGGTTGAGTAATGAAGATTAGGTTTTAAACATACTTTGCATAATTTGAGTTGTGGACACACTTGAGAGAGAGAGAGAGCGAAGAGAGTATCCCCCAGCGCGGTAACGTAAACACCCAATTGCCAAAAGAGACGAGAGAGGCTCTGGCAGAAATATTTACACTTGCCTTCAGTAAGGGCCTTTGCGGTAGAGCCGCACTATGCAGGCAGTTTTCTCCCCATCAGTGAGCGGTGGGAATTGGTAAACACATGGAGAAGAATAATAAATACTTCATCAAGGTTCCAGAGAATAGAGATTGAAGGAAAAATAAGATGTACATTTGCTCATTATTCACACTTCATTTGGTAACTTGTCCGCACATTTGCAATATTTAGAGATATAACAATTTAATAAAAACATCTTTTAGACCAGGTAAGTTTATAATGAGGCGTGCTCACATGTTGAGGTGTCTAGTTTACATCACAATTTAGTCACACATCACAATTAGAAACAGTCTCCCTCCCCTGCAGAATCTCGTGTCTTTACCTAAAGGAATGCCGGGCCCTGCAGGCCAAGAGTACATCGGGTTCAACGGCTCAAACTGCCACTAAAGAACAAGACTGCCAAATTTGGAAGTAGCGCAATTAAGCGCTCAATGTCACCGTGGGCAGTGAGCAATTCTCCAGAGGGGAAAAATGCCTTTTCAGAGGGAAGCCCTGGGACAAATGAAGCCCGCCTCAGCTGCTGCCGGGTAAACCGATCCCTCCAATGCCACGGCAGGGCACAGGACGAGGAGGGAGGGGTGGAGGGATAGAGAAGGAGGGAGAGACAGAAGGACCAGGAAAGGAAGGAGGGGGTGGGGGGGTTGCTCCCCCTGCAGGCACGTCAACTCAGCTGTTGACCAAAGACGACGGGAGCAAAAAAAAAAAAAAAAAAAAAAAAGAAAAAAAGGAAAAAAAAAAAGGGGAAAAAAAAAAAAGCGAGAGAAAGTGGAGACAATGAGACCAGAACAAAAGCAGAGGGGAAAAAAAGGGGTCCTGGCAGTGTGAGTGACAGGCAAGGGGGACCCCCTACTCAGAGGGTAAGTGGGCACCCATGGAGGGTTAGGGCACAGGAAGGCCAGGCCTGACCTCTGTCCCCCTTGCAGACGTCTGGCCCAGTCAGGGACCGGGAGGCGGTGCGTTGAGCCCGTCTGGAGGGTCGACCCTCATCGGAGCTGCTCAACACATTAGCCCAAGCTATTAAAAACAGCACCTCTGCAGATACTGTCACAGTCGTCCTAGTACAAACAAACGAGCTCCAACTCTCAGACACCAGAAACCAGTCCAGTCTCAACTGCCACAGGCCACGTCGTGTCTGTGTAGATTGGGATTTTGAGTAAGTAAAACTATGAAGAAAAAAGTAATACAAATATGTTTGACGAAGTGGACCATTTCAGGTCATAGCAGGCAGAAGTTTGAACAGTGAGATGACACCTAATAGGACGTAATAAGTAATAGTTTTCCAGGCTTCTGTTTAAACCGTTTCAAATATAATTTTAACATACAATTTAAAATCATTTTAGCCTACTGGAAATATTGTATACATTACTCAGTGTAAAGTGTGGGGGGAAAACAGAATAATGGTTTGACTGCTATTTGAGGCTTTCACTTTGACATCTGTTGGCCCAAAACAGAACAAAATTGCTTCAGTTTGTTTTTATTCCCAACGTACATTTCTTGAAAAATAAAATATGACATTTTCTTATTTTTTCCTCCACAAATTACAAAGCAATTTTTCAATTTCAGTTGAACACACAGGGAAAAGAAAGTGTTGGCAGAGATTAGCAGTCGACTGCCCAGCGCGCCTGCGACCGCCTGATCTTTGAAAGCCAAACGTTTTTAAAACTGGTCAATTTCACACAGTTTTAGCAGATTAATGGCTGCACGCCGAAGACCATTGCTGGATAAACACACTCTTTGTTATTGTTGTTTTTTCCTCTGCAGGTTGCTGAGCGAACTCATGCTGACATCAAAGCAGCGGGCCTGGAGATTGGAGGCCAGGCAGTGGAGGGCGAACGCCTATGGAGTGAGAAAATAAATGAAGGAAACCCAATAGCTCCTTATCTCAGACAGACCCCCCTCCTCCAAATCACTCATATACACACACAAACACAGACACACTCACTGGGTCGGACAAGTAGAGGCCCTGTCCCCCATGTCAGGGCCCACGGAGCACCATCCCTAAGGAGGATCCAGCAATCAGACCTCCCTCCTAACAAAAACACTCACAGACAACACATTTTGCCATATAAAAGAAAACCTCTCTAATATTGCCAGGGAATGGCACAAACCCCACATTATCAGCCCTTTTCATCTTCTTAATCTACAAACTATGTGGATTTGATGGTCTTTGTCCCTCTGCTTATTCTAGACCTCCTCCTCTCATCCATAACCAACTAGTCTGAAGCTTGTTTAAACACCGATGACCCTGGTTCTCATACCAATGGCTTCCAGCTGGCACCGAGGGGAAATGGAGACGTGAAAAGTGGCCTGCCGTTTTCTCACATACAGTCACGGCTTGGGACGGTTCCAGCGATGTCAAAAACGGTACGCGGCCATTGATGACGACCCCCGCTGGAATGTAAGCTGGAGAGAACGAAGCTCATCGCGGGTTGACTCAAATTACCTTTCCTTTAACGTCCCTTGGCTTTCGAACACATCCATCAGCTCGACTAAAAATTAGCTGCTAATGGGTTTTTAATGAAACTGTAACAAATGCAGAAAGCCATTACACCATGATTAAAGATTCTCCTCAAACGGAGGTAGACCAGAGAGGGCCGCTGCCAGCCAGAGCTGCAGGACAGCATTTCTCTCTCACACTCTCACTACACAAGCAAAAGTTCTTAATACTACCATTGTTAATCTGCAATTCGCATATAAATACTAACACATACAACTACACTATGACTGTACACTAAAGACAAATACTTACATGCAACAGCACACAGTCCCACCCACTAAACATAGAGACCCACACTTACAAAAACGCAGCAGGGCCGTGCAGCTGGAATCCATGGCATTGGAGGGATTAGAGCCCAGATGAATATCACATCGTGTGACATTCTGAATAATTATCTCAATGAAAACAGGTCATTACAAAAATGTGGTCCCTCGCTCTCTCTCCTTTTCCCCTCTCTTTGAGTAATTAAATCCACTACTGAGAAAGAGAATCCCCACATTCCCTGCCTTCTGTGTTCTGCAGTAATGAAATATTACAGTCCTGAAATGTACAAGATGTGCGCCAGTATTTCAACTGACTGAACTGGTGTATTCTTCAGCTTTGTTTCTCTGAGCAGATGAGAAGATCAGTGTGAATTAGTGTCTCAGAGGAAGTGAAACTTTTCTGAAAAAGCTCAGCTTACAAAGAAAAAGCTACTTTCATGATTTTAGAATGTGAAGTGCTATGAACAATCCAGCAGTGATGCTTAAACGATCACTAAACAATTAATAGTTTACAACTTTTAGAAAATGGCAAAGATGGCACAGTTATGAAAGCAGCTAAAATAAATGTGCTACTCCCTGATGTTAAAATAAAGATCTTGTGATTCGCATTAAAAAAAGTATTTTTCAATTCATTTTTCTCTTGTGAAACAACACGCCACAACTATCCAGGACATACTGCATGTTAACCGTCAGCTAAACAAAATACCCTCCACTTCACATAAACGTATGCATCCGACTCTGGTTTACTTGAAACTCTCGTTATTTTCTTTATAGTCAAATTAATTATCATACTTATATAACTACCACAACAGAAAATAAACAGACTCGTGGGATTTCTTCAGAATCATTTCAAAAGGATGCGTACGAGCTTTGTAATACCAGAAGTGCAACGCAGCACATTTCATCCCTGCAAACCGTTACAATGAAAGCACGAGGTTACTTTACCAAGCAAAGATGGAACATGTTCATCAAAGAAGGGGCAGCAGGGACGTGGAAAAGAGTCCAACGCCAAAAGGAGAATGCACAATTACAAAACTATTTGGCTCTGAAGCAGGAGGAATCACGACAGCACTGGTGATGTCATGCTGGAGGTCTCTGCCAACAGCGCCTCCATTGTACCCAAGTCAAACCGGCTATGTTTAATATCTGAACAACAACGAAGACAAACAGGGATCACAGTTATGGACTAGACCCTCGGGCAGCTGCAATGAGGGACTTCTGACTCCTTAGTAGAGGCCGGCCGATAGATTTGTAAAGAAGGATAAAATAACGACAGTTTGGAGCAGGAAAAAAAAAAAAAAAAAAAAAGTGATTAATCGGCCAATAACTAGTCCAACCGTATTACAGTTTTACAAACTGAATAAACGTTGGACTGAACATCTAAGTCAAAGAAATAATACCTAAATAAATACACCAAATTTAAAGTAATTAATGAATACATCTGGAATTGAGCAACAACCTAACCATGAAAACAAAATCTAGGTGAGTCTTTGTACTTTTTAGAAAGAGAGAAGGGAAAGATCGTTTATTAAAAATGGCATATGCAAAAGCAGCCGACAGAAGTAAAATAAGTTATAAATCAGTTGTTCTTCGCACCATATTTTATCATTAGTAAAAGAACACCCTGAAGTACGCTTTGATGGATTCCAGAGTTAGAATATGTTCTTTTTATTCACTGTTCTGAGGCTTGTAACTGGCCAGTTACATTGTTAAATTCCACTCTGAAAAGCCATTAATGTTGGTGCATATCTCCGGGGTAAGGAGGCTCCCAAAGTGTGCCATTTCATTTCATGAATGGATAGCTACGTGGCTGGATTATTTGGAAGAGAGAACACCCAATTGGTAAGGAAGTTAAACGGTTCAATGGTTTCTATTCCTCCCCGTCTGCCAGACTTGTAATGTGGACAAAGACCTGATAGTGCATCAAATGTTCAAGAGATAACTTTTTGTGAAAACGGGTGATATACGACATGACAACTGCTTGTCTACCTGCTGCAAAATCAGCTGTTCACTTGGACCAAAATGGTTTAGCCAACATTTCCTAACGCTATGGCCAGAAAGAATAATGCTGTGAAGGTTTTTGAGGTTTTTATGGAGTGGAGAGCTGCTTTCTAATGTAAAACTCTGTCATGCATTGGAAACTGTTTGGAAATAGGCAGAGACTTTAAAATAAATACTTGGCAGGTGTTTGGAGGAACCATCTGTCAATCACACTCTTGCCGAAGCCAGTCGGGAGACGAGCCGCTCTTTGCTCTTCTCTCAATGAGGAAAGACTCTCCAGTTCTGATGTAACGGACACTATTCCAGCATCTAACCTCTTCAGGCGCTGCCATCAGAATGAAGAGTATCCTCTCTGTGTCGTCTCACACACCTAAGCCACACCCATACCTGCCAGTAGCTCCACACAGGACACTCATTGGTCCGTGCTCAGGCACATTACTTGAAGCCTGATAAAATGGATTTTCGTGCGATATTTGATCTCGCAATTCTCGTGTAACCTAGTGACACCGCAAGAATCCAGCTGCCGTGCAAGCTAAGTATTTAACAGTTGTTTAAATTATTAGAACGGGAGTTAATCACATGCACACAGATATTTTCAGCCAAAGCAGACCTCACTACGTGCATGGAGCCTCCATGTACGTCCATGCGTGACTTGTGGCGACTGCACAGCCGTCGGACACTGTCGAGGCTCACTTCCGCCTCAAGTGATAGTTTGTAAAAATCTTCTATCTGCCTACTAAGAGACAGAAGAAGATCTGCACACTGGACAAAGTAAAAGCACCTGAACAGTGAAGACTCACAAACCCAGCCTTGAGCTTAGTGCTCTTTGACAAGACCTGTCCTACATCAACCCAGTAACAGGTAACGATCAGTGCCACTACTGTCCTCGACTAAATGTGACCATTTAAGTGAATTTGAGCTCTACTGTGGACCTACATTCTGTCGTATTGGTTTAAACATGTAATCTAAGTCATATCAGCAGAAACCAACCTTGTGTTTACGGGACAGTAGCTGTTGCTGCTCCAGTTAAAGTGTGCACGATTCATAATTAATCTAGTAAATCTCAAAGCCAGTGTATTCACGCATGAAAGCACTTTCTTTGTTACTGAATGGCTGCTTTGCTTGTTATTTCTCAGTAAGCAGGTCAGCAGTAAGACATTTCAAAGGCGGAGGTCACAGTTCTTTCATCCCCGCTAACAATGTTTTGTTTTCCACAATTGCCGTTCAAACAAAAAGATTTGAAGTCCAAGTTAGTCTAATCCCAGGACTTGATTAAGAGCCAAGAGCGAGGCCTTCAGACAGACAGGCTGGTGACTAGTTCTGATGTAGGTTCCGTGATGGAATTTGGAACCCGGCTGAATGGTCTAGATCACTGATGTCTCCGTTTTCCTTTCATTGGAGCCCATTGAAATTCTGCCCAGTGACCTCTTGATGTTAACATGCCATGTTCCCTGATGACCTGCACTGCACTTCTAGTATTATTGCACCTGACACGCAGAACTTTTGCCTCACTGCTGAAAAGTAGCACACAAAAAAAGTGACGGCAACAACGGTTAGAGAACAAAAAGCCAAGACAGAAAAGAGGGAGAGTGTGTGTGGTGGGTGGGGGGGGGGGGGACACAACGACACACAGGGAGAGAATGGGAAAGAGGGAGAAATTGTTCCTGATTTAGATCTGAGAGGCTCTGGTCCTTCAGATGTCTCCATCAGCTAACCACAAGCCCAGGCTGAGCATGTGAGGCATGCTGCTTACGCTGGCACAGCTACCCCCTAATGCTAATAACTGCAATGTGTTAGCTACAATAAAACACTCCAGGCAGACCCCTGACACACAATCTCTCACTCACACAATCTCTCACACACACACACACAATCTCTCACACACACACACACACACACACACACACACGAGAATTCCCATACACTTTTATCTAACCTGTTAATTTTTAATCCAAACACTAACTAGTCCCCAGTTATATATAATGCAGTTAATCTATTCAAGTAAAACATTGTTCATTTCCCACATGAAATGAATTAATAATCTTCACAGACGGTAAAGAAAATGAGCATCCTAGAGAGATATTTCTATCTTATCTTGACGAGTTGCTGAAAAGCTAGCAGTCAGGATCTGATGTTACCATAAACCGCCATTCATCTGTCGAAAAAGTGAACCAACCCCGTTGCGAGCTTCGCCAGTTTCTTCATACACAATATTAAGTACATTATACAAGACATAAGCACCCCTTGAACGATGTAAGCGCCATCCTCCAGCAAAGGCACTAGCAGTGGCTGAGGCTACTCTGACAACTTAATTGCACATGTGAGGTGCAGCTGGAAGGCATGCACTGCGGAGGCCTAAGTGTTCTTGGAGAGTATCAATGTACTGAAACCAGCAAGATAGAATAAATCAAACGGAGAGAAATGGGAGAGGACTTTCCGTCAGTGTTGAGAAATACCAAAGCCATATTGCAGGAGGTTTTGAGTACGCAAGCGGAATGCAGCAGGCCTTGTGTTTGCATAGCTTTTCATACACCGGGTTCCAGAGCAACTGAGGTGCTGTCATCGTTCATCAGCTTACTTGAGAGATGGAAAACTGTCAACCTTACTTTGGAAAAAACAAATCATTTCAATTTCGTCCTCGGAGCCGTAACCAAGTTCTTGATCGGGGATCTCAGGTCTCCTCTTGTCTTCATCAGCATAATGAAAGAAGACATTTTTCAATTCTTAACTTAAATTTGAATGACAAACGAATAAAACAAGAGGCCTGCCCCGGGCCAATAGCCAGAATGCAGTCCACTTGTGTAAGGTTAAAAATATCATTTCAAACAGGTTCAAATTTAGTTTGAAAATGGGAAATGAACATTTAAATAGTTAATATCTGTAATACCTGCGTTCTACTCATGTCTGAGGTATAATGTCTGTAATGTTAGTAATCTTTAATGTCTGAACACATCGCTGTGAGACAGAGCAGCTTTTAGAGTTGTATTTGTTTGGGGCTAGTAGCAGAGGATTAACCCTTTGTTTCTGCTCAGGCTGGTTTGGCTTGTTTTGAGCTGCTCTAAAAGTTTCACATCTTTCCCCAATTAAAATGATGTTAGAAATCCCAGCATGCAAAGCTGAAAGAGCACATTGGAATCTTCTTCTCTTCAGGGAATGTGTTAAATATGTGCAAGTCGTAATAAGTGGAAGAAAACCATGAGGTCAAGCTTTTGTACCACTACAAACATTTAAGCCATGGCTTAAAATCTCAAGCCCTACTTTCAACTTTCCAGATATTAATATCAGTTTTATGAAATGTGAATATGATTATACCTCATACTCATACTTAACATATATGTGATGCTGTATCTCAAACAATCAGCATCCCAATATCTCTGCTCTCTTGTCAACTGGAAATTATTACTGTCAAAATGTTTTTAGGAAAGATTAGGAGCAACTCTGCATGCAGATTTCTATCATGTTGGTCATTTAAAAAAAGCAATATGGCCAATGTCAAGCCAGGGCCATGCACTCATTCAAGATCTGCATGTTTATTATCTTTTCAGCGAACCATATGCCTTCTCCACACAATCCCCTTCTCGTCCCTCCCCCAGCATGGAGAGTGACATCTTGTGCAATTATTCATATTACATTCTTCTTCTCTTGCCCACACATTACAGGCACCCTGGCCGGCCAACATAAAAGCAAACGCCACCGAGTCCGCCACATTGTGAGTCAAGTGGAATCTACCTCATGTGCCAACACACAAGGAAGAGTGGGGGGGGGCTACTCTGTATCAGATCAGTACTCCTCTGGCTTTAGGAATCATTGTTACATCTAAAATGTGTTGTGGACAGAAGACCTATGGATAGAGCTGAATTTAGTATTGGGAAAAAAGATTTACACTCTACCAAATAGCCTGCCGCTGATTGGTTCTGCATGCGAGATTATTCCGGTTAACATGCCCTGCCTTAAATGGCGTCATCATTTCTAAAATAAGAGTGAAATTATTCATAGGTCAGAAGGGGTGAGGGTCTGCTAAATGGAGCACACACTCACCCTGAGACATAAAACACAGACCACCCACAGTTTGTGTAACAAACACAAGGAGTCATACAGGCCTACCTTTCTCAACTGAGAAATTACACACAGAGGCACTCAGTTACTCCTTTTTGTCACTTTCTGTCTCTACCAAAAGTAAATATCCA
>NW_022281214.1:1566-12291 GCF_004355925.1 Anarrhichthys ocellatus | reverse complement strand
TCCTCATGTTCATCATGTTCCTCATGTTCCTCATGTTCATCATGTTCCTCATGTTCCTCATGTTCATCATGTTCCTCATGTTCATCATGTTCCTCATGTTCATCATGTTCCTTATGTTCATCATGTTCATCATGTTCCTCATGTTCATTATGTGCATCATGTTCATCATGTTCCTCATGTTCATCATGTTCCTCATGTTCATTATGTTCATCATGTTCATCATGTTCCTTATGTTCATCATGTTCATCATGTTCATCATGTTCCTCATGTTCCTCATGTTCATCATGTTCCTCATGTTCATCATGTTCCTCATGTTCCTCATGTTCCTTATGTTTATCATGTTTATCATGTTCCTCATGTTCATTATGTGCATCATGTGCATCATGTTCCTTATGTTCCTCATGTTCCTCATGTTCATCATGTTCCTCATGTTCCTCATGTTCATCATGTTCCTCATGGTTTACTTGTTTCTGTGGTTTCCAGACTAATCAGTTTATGTTTCTTATTTTTCTTCTCCAGGTCCCGTATAAAAGATCTGAGTTTCAAGGCATCGTTGAGGAGTTCATCCACTTCTCGATGTACAAGTCTCACGTCTCGTCTCCGCTGCAGAAGTTTACGATGTTTCGTGATTTCATGCATCAGTCGGTCGACTTCGGACTGCAACAGTGCGACTCCATGTTGAAGAACGAGCAGCTCATGGCGACTCTGCGCGACTCTGCGTTCGACGCCGTCCTCCTGGACCCGATGATCATGTGCGCCGACCTGGTGGCCGACGTGCTCGGCCTGCCGTTCGTCGTCTCGCTGAGATTCTCGTTCGGCGGCGTCCTGGAGCGACAGTGCGGCCACTCGCCGGCGCCGCTGTCCTACGTTCCGGTGTCTCCGCTGACGTACGGCGACCGCATGACGTTCGTGGAGCGGTTGATCAACATGCTGACGTACGTTTGGATCTCAGCGTTCCGCGAAGTGTTCTTGGGGCGGCCGCTGGATAAGTACTGCAGTGAGGTGAAAGGTGAGAGTGGTTCACAGTGTATATGTGATGATACAGCACAAACAGCTGATCACATGTTAGCTGAGCTCTTCAGTTGAACTAAAATAAAAGTTTTTTTTTTTACATGAAAATAAAAGAATTTGAAACAGAAAATTAAACAAATTAAATTAAAAAACAAAGATGTTTAAGTAAAAAAAAATATTTAAAAAAAGTTTCTGTTAAATTCTGAAAGAAACAAAGTTTAAAAAAGGGAAGATAAAGTTTTTTTAAATGTGAAAAAATAAATGACTGATGTTGGAGTTTAGTGCCCCGTCCCTTCAGAATAAAAGCCTCATTGGTTGCTGTTTCTTGTGTGGACAGGAGGTCCCAGCAGCTTCTGCACGACTCTGGGGAAAGCCGACATCTGGCTCATCAGATCCTTCTGGATACCTTGAGACGCTGCGACCGATCCCGCCGAACTTCAAATACGTGGGCGGTCTGCACTGCAAACCGGCCAATCAGCTGCCAGAGGCACAAGCTCCACTTCCTTCGGCTCTGATCACTGACAGGAAGTTTTTTATTTAGAAATTCTACCAATAAATCAACACTGATGATGATGATGGTGATGTCACGTGTTCCAGGACCTGGAGGCCTTCGTGCAGAGTTCGGGCGACGCCGGCGTGGTGGTGGTGGTTTCCTTCGGCTCCATGGTAACCAATCTGACGGCAGAGCGCGCTGACGTCATCGCCGCCGCCTTCGGACGGATCCCGCAGAAGGTCAGAAGCTCCGCCCACAAACACAGAGAGAGAAATGTGTGTTCAGGGAAAACTCAGTTTCCAGTAAAGAAACAGGGCTTCTAAATATTATCAATGAAGACATGAAATACTATTTGATTTTCTGCAACTTTCTACTTTTAATTCACTAGATTTATTTAATAACTTTAGTGACTTTACAAATTCAGATTATTAATCAACTAATAAACGATGTTGTGTTATTACAGATTAATAAACTACCAGCAGAATATATATGAGCTCCACCTTTAAATTATAATACAATAATATAATATATATGTAATATACTTGACTGATAACTGAGCTCTGTTTGGGCGACAGTTCAACCTGTCAACTCTGTCTCAGACATGTGAATAACATATATACATATATATATATTAGTGCTGGGCAATGATTAAAATAAATTAAAATATTTAATCGCGATTAATCGCATGGATTTTTTGCGATTAATCGCGATTAATCGCATTGTTATGGCAAAGTTCAATAATGAATTCAAAAGTAGTGTATTGCGCACTTTTATTTTAAAAGTACTGCTATATGAACAAAAGGGTAATAACATTTGGTTCACGAGATGCAGGTAGCATGTTTTATACTTAATGTGAATATAATTCATACTTTGTTGGCATCTTATTCTGAAAACCGGATGTTCTTCTGAAGAAACCGGATGTTGTCTCACATTAATTTTTCTGCTAACTTTCAAAGTCCTTCGCTCGCTCCCAATCTGTGCCGTTTAAATGCGTTTACCATGAATGTCAGCATATAGGTGCACTAACATGTAAGTGTCTGCTGAGTTGACCACGGAGATCTGAGTGTCTGCTGACTTTACCGCAGCGATGTCCAGTAGTCTCCAGGGAGAGCAACAGCTGGTGCAGCTTCTCTCTTTATTTCTGCCCCCCTGTCTATACTGACTATAGGATGTTTGCTGGCTTTTATCCCACTGTTCTTGTCATCCTCTTGTTGTTATGTATATGTATTGTCTCTTGTCTTTCAATAAAATAAAAATAAAAAATAAAATAAAAATTATAATAAATTAAAAAAATGCGTTAACACGCGATAAAATAATTGTCGGCGTTAATTAATGAATGTGTTAACGCAAAATTAACGCGTTAACTTGCCCAGCACTAATATATATATATATATATGTATATATGTATACTTCAGCAAGTAAGATCCTGAAGTGACTACATTAACTACATTATTTATCATTTGAATGATTTCTTAAATCAGAATCAGAACCGTTTGTTGCCGATTGCACCTACAAGGAGTTTGTCATGGCGGGTGGTGCATAACATTAAACAATAACATTAAACAATAACATTTGTCATTCCTTTATAATTTTTCATATTAAATACATCAAAGATTTTTATGTGAAATGTGTGTTGTTGTTTTTTTAAGGTCGTTTGGAGGTTCAGAGGAAAAGCTCCGAAAACTTTGGCAGCGAACACAAAGCTCTCTGATTGGATCCCTCAGAACAACCTGCTGGGTACACACACACATATATATATGCATACCTATCGTTTTCTTTTTTACAAAGGTGGATTTTAATCATTAGCCGGGAATCGAATCCAGGCCTCCCGCGCGGCGGCACCTGGTGATCAGCTGAAATGCCCTAAAACCATTTCCATTCATTTCCTATGGTAGTCCTAAACCAGTACGGATGTAATATACCTTTGGCCACTAGCAGCGCTGTGGAGCCGAAGGACTTAATAGATGTTTGATCTCCAGTCAGGCCGTCAGTGTTAAGAGCATCTCAACCTTTTCTGAGCCGCGGCACACCAACAACCAACAACGTTACAAAATGACACCTTTTGTCATAATACAGCAGATATGCCAGAGATGTCAAACTCAATATTTGACATTTTCCCACGGCGCACCGGACGATCTCTCACGAAGTATTCACTTCAACATGTGGTTGAAGTGAAGACTTTCAGTTTTAAAGGATAAAACAACAATATCACATGAAGCGTTTAGGAATTACAGACATTTTTTACAGTTACCCACATTTCCAGAGGCTCAAAACTAAATAGGCAGACGTGTTCATGGACCCATGAGTCGGTTTGGGATTGACCAAATCAACAGTTTAGTACATTCTTAAAATTAAGGAATATCGGTTATTTTTTATTTTTCATCCGGCTCCACAGCGCTGCTAGTGACCATAAATACGGAGGTCTGCTCATCACATCTCGTAGAGCATTGGTGGTTCAGTGGTAGAATTCTCGCCTGCCACGCGGGAGGCCCGGGTTCGATTCCCGGCCAATGCAAACCTTTTTTTTTTGGGGTTCGTGGGTTAGGTTAGATTGGGGACGTGGCTACCATAGTATTCAAAATAGAAATAAGTGAATGAAAAGGTTTTTTGGGTTGAATATAATTTTGATTCACTTCTGGAATTTTTCTGAATACATTTTTCATTTTCATATATATTTTGATATTTGAGTTCTTATATTTTTCAGTTTCAGAATTTATATTGTTATTGTAATGTTGTAGCATTGTTTTAAGATCCATCTGAAATATTTGTGTTCCAGTTTGTTCAAAAAAAAAAATAGAATTTAGTTTAAATGTTATCCGATTACCCTCAATAGTAATCTCATTACCCTCCTAAAACAGAAACCCAAACATCTGTCACATGAGAAGAAATATGCTGATTGTTCTAATTTAAGATTGTTTTTATTTTGTACAAAAACAAGCTCCGCCTCCTTCCTTTCAGAAACAGGAAACAAATAAAGTTTTAACCTTCAATCTTTTCTTTTAACACTTTAACCGGATGATCAATACACAATAAAACAGATCAGCTGGACGTGTTTACCATGGTGACAACCAATCAGAGAAGAAAAAGTCATGTGTTGTTTTTAATTCATGAAGACACAACAGTGTGCTGACGTGTCATCTCCACCAGGAGGCGAACAAGAGTAAAAAAAACAGAAAACTATTGTTTTTGTGACAAAGACATACAGAAATAAAGAATTATAATAATGTGATTCACTTCAAACTGATGATTAAAGTACAGTCACTGATCAGGAAACACAAAATAAACCTGAAAATAAATAAATGAACTGTAGCAGATTTACATTAAAACAAAAAAAGAGAATAAAAAACTAAAAATGTTTTTAAAAATCTATTAAAAATAAAGAGAAAAATCTGGCGGAAGTTAAACTTTTCTTCTTCATGTTTTAAATGATTTTCTTTTTCTTCACAATTAATATGAAGGAAAAAACTTTTTACAATAAAAGCAAAATGTAGAGAAAAAAATGGGAATAAATGTTTCCTGTTTGTCATCTTGTGACACGTCAAAGGGACCCTCATGTTGGGAACCTCAACTAAAAACATGACAAAAACAAAACTGTTTCCTGTTGTTCAAACGCTGCACAGAGAGGATTCTGGGTAACGTAGAGTGAAGTTTGAAGAGGAATCAGGCTGTTCCTGTGCTGTGATGTCACTTCCTTTGTTACACGAGATCATCAAAATAAATGTTTGACAAAACTCAACAGATTTTATATTTATACCGTTTTTTTTCTTCAATATTTGATTTTAGCATAAAAAGTGATGATGCAGCTGATGATGTCATCACGTTGCTCGTTTTTTATTCATAACAAAAAAAACAAAACAGGAAACCAGCAAAAAACCCAGATGACTGTCAAAATAAAAGCCCCTGCAGGCTGACAGGATGTGACATCATCGGATCACCTGCGGTACCGCCCCCTCTCCTTGTCCCTCTCTCTCTCTCGTTCTCTGTCCCTTCCCCGCTCTCTCTCTCTCTCGCGGCGGGGTCCTCCGCGCTCTCGTTCTCGCTGCCGCTCGCGCTCACGTCGACTGCTCACCACCGCCTGAGTCCTCCGCAGGAAGTCGTCCACACGCATGTCGTAGTCGTGCTGCATGATGGGGAAAAAAAAACAGGAGAGAAGACAGGTCAGACAAAAATAATAACTTATCAGTTAAGATTTTATAGATTTTGATTCCTGAAAAATTCAGCTGTTGAATTAAAAAAAATAAATACAAGATTAGAAATAAATCTTATGCACAAACATTCATATTATTATTGATTGATTTATATTATACTCTATATTACATGTAATATTGATTGTAGTTAAATAACACATATATACATACACATACAATAATTCTACTTTGTGTTTATTATTGAGGTCGTAGATGATGATGCTGTTATATTGGGAAGTGTTTGTTATTTTGTCCACCTTGTCTAAATAGAAATGGAGGTAAACTATCAGGAAGTAGAACTCCTGGCAGAGCGTCACAGTAGAGCGACAGTAGGGCGTCACAGTAGAGCGACAGTAGGTCGTCACAGTAGAGCGACAGTAGGTCGTCACAGTAGAGCGACAGTAGAGCGTCACAGTAGAGCGTCACAGTAGGGCGTCACAGTAGAGCGACAGTAGGGCGTCACAGTAGGTCGTCACAGTAGAGCGACAGTAGGTCGTCACAGTAGAGCGACAGTAGTGCGTCAGTAGAGCGTCACAGTAGAGCGTCACAGTAGGGCGTCAGTAGGGCGTCACAGTAGAGCGACAGTAGGGCGTCACAGTAGGGCGTCACAGTAGAGCGACAGTAGGGCATCACAGTAGAGCGACAGTAGGGCGTCACAGTAGAGCGTCAGTAGGGCGTCACAGTAGAGCATCACAGTAGAGCATCAACAGGGCGTCACAGTAGAGCATCAATAGGGCGTCACAGTAGAGCGACAGTAAAGCGCCACAGTAGAGCGTCAGTAGAGCGTCACAGTAGAGCGTCAGTAGAGCGTCACAGTAGGGCGACAGTAGGGCGACACAGTAGAGCGTCAGTGGAGCATCAGTAGAGCCACACAGTAGAGCCACACAGTAGAGCGACAGTAGACTCACCGGGCTGGAGGTAAAAGCTCGGTTCTGCGGTGCCCGCTGCTTGTCTCTGAAGCGAGGGGGCGGAGCCTCGTGCGGCGGCAGAGGGTGGTGGTGATGGTAGGCCTGGTGGGGGGGAGGAGGGGGGTGGCTGTGGTGGTAGTATGGGGGGTGGTGGGGGGGCGGCTGCTCCACGCCGGGGTACGTCGCCTGATGACACACACATGACATCATCACTAGTTCAGTCTGTCGTCAATAACTGATCAATAACTAAGAGTCTTACCAGAGTCTGCCAGGGAGCAGGAGGACCAACATTGTGGTGATAATCCCTCATGTAGTCGTTATAGGACTGAAACAGAACACACAGGTGAGACCATGAACGCACCTCAACTCACCTGTATGTAGCTACAGCAAAGCTAACAGGAAACTGTGGTCATAAGACTGAGCACAGGTTCACCTGAGCTAACATGCTAACATGAAGCTAAGCTAGCAGGTTACTCACGCCGTTGAGAAAAACATCTCGTCTGACAGTGGAGAAACGTCTGAAAACAAGAAACAAACTTCAATGAACAATCTCTAACAATAGTTAGCTGAACATTATTTTGAAAGGTTTCATGTTAAAGATAACTTTCTGTTTGTGTTTTTATACTCAAAACATTTCAAAAGTTGCAAATAAAAACAAACTGTAAAATATGTTTTTTAAAATTCTAACATTTTCAATTAAACCAGATTTCCTTTCACAGTTTTTAATCTTTCAACATATTTTCCTGACTGATGCTGCTGTAGCCCCGCCCACTTCCTGTGACCTGTTTCAGGTGAGTCTCACCTGTCCACCGGCTGGTTACGAAGGTCCTGAATGAACCCTGAAAATAAAATAGATTCTTCTGTTAAATTTTACTTTTCCATCAGTGACTCTGGCAGCTGAGCAGACGAACGGTTCCGTTGCCACAAAAATAAATAAAAACATTAAAAACAATTAAAATAAAAAACAAATTCATAAAAACATAAGATACATAAAACAAAGGTCCTTTAAAAGCAGCAAAATACACTAAAACATTAAACACTAAAAATAACATTTCAGCAAAAGAAATAGAAAATATTAAAATAAAATAAATTCCTGAATATAATTTAAAAATAAATGTCACTCACGATTTGAACTCAAAGGAATATACTTATAAATATAAATAAAACTTATAAATAAATAAAAACATATCACCACACAGCTTTTCACAGAGTGCAGTTAGTTTCACAGTTTACATTTTATAAATTCATTTAGTTATTTAAATAAAAACTTAGATTTAATGTTTCAGATTCTCGACCTGCTCGCTGGTTGAAGTCGGGCGGACCGTCGGCTCGCGGTCGTTTCCTGCCGTGGAGGTCGAACTCTTCAGGACGACGCCTACGTAGACAAGTTCACAATTAAGACACACATGCACACAATATACACACACATTACACACTCCGGAAAAAACTCACTCAGGTCGAATTCAAACAGAAGAAACTCACAGTACTTCACCAAAACTACTTAAAAAGATTGTTTTTAAAAGCTTCCAATGGAACAGATTTACTCTCCAGTAATAAAGGTTTGACGAGTCGTCCAGGTGAGAGGCATCAACAGGTGTTCAGCCATCACTTCCTGTTTCAATTTAACATCATCAGATCCAAACAAGACATCTACATCCAATTAAATCACCAGTCAGATACTAGTCCTCCTGCCGTCTACCTGGTCCTCCTGCCGTCTACCTGGTCCTCCTGCCGTCTACCTGGTCCTCCTGCCGTCTACCTCGTCCTCCTGCCGTCTACCTCGTCCTCCTGCCGTCTACCTCGTCCTCCTGCCGTCTACCTCGTCCTCCTGCCGTCTACTTCGTCCTCCTGCCGTCTACTTCGTCCTCCTGCCGTCTACTTCGTCCTCCTGCCGTCTACTTCGTCCTCCTGCCGTCTACTTAGTCCTCCTGCCGTCTACTTAGTCCTCCTGCCGTCTACTTAGTCCTCCTGCCGTCTACTTAGTCCTCCTGCCGTCTACTTAGTCCTCCTGCTGTCTACCGGTCCAGTGACGTACTAGTCATCCTAATCCTCCAGCATTTACACATATTTTGCTTCACACACACACGCACACACAGCAATAAAAAAAACAAACAAAGAAGAAGAAGCCTCTTAAAGGGACAACATACCGCTTGTGTTGTATATGAGGGAGGGGCTGTTTGTGTCAACAACACTTTTGATTATAAAAAAACAGTTTTTTCTCCTCATCAGTCCATGTTTAAGGCTTTTTATAAACCCTCTTATTTTGAAAGGGTGGACGGGGTGATGATGATGATGATGATGGTGCAGTCCTTTCAATCAACAAACAAAGCCCCGCCCCCTTTCAGACCAGCCCCGCCCCCTCCAGACCAGCAAGTCCATAAAACAGAAACGACAAAACTTTCTCTCGTCGTTCTGTTGCTCCGTCCGTTCAGGATTCTTTAACTTTTCATATTTTTCTTTCCTCACACACTTTTATTTTCAGTTCATAAGAGAGAGCGACACACACGAGCTCTGTCCTGATTCAGTGTGTGTTTGTGTGTGTACTGGGGGAGGAGGGGGGTGTATAACTGTCCTTTCAAGCTCTTTCAGTCCAAGAGGATTTCTTATTTTTTAACAGAGTCCATCTTTTCCTTTATGCATCCCTGTAATTTTACCTTATTTGAGCAGGCGAGGAAACCCCGCCCCCAAAGACACTTCCTCACCCTCTCATTGGATATAGTCCAGAGGCCACGCCCCCTGTGTGACCAAACCTCAGAAAAACCAGAAACAGTCCGCTGTGAGCTCAGTCCCTCACTTCCTGTCTCTCTCTCTCTTTTAGTTTTACCTCCCTCACCCACGCCCTCCTCCGTCAGTCCAGCCAGTGACGCTCGTTCCTTTAAGCTTTTATTCTGAAAGGGTCAGCCACAGTCCAGCTAAAAGCCAAACATTCTGATTTTTAGTTTTGTTTTTATACTTCCGAAGTACGAAACTCCTGTAAAGAAAAAGAGCTTCAAAAGGAGAAATTTAGCAACAACAAAAGCAACAAATCTAACTGATAGAAATAAAAAATGTGCATCTTGTTGCTTAACTTAGACTTAGATATAATATAGCTTAATATTTAATTAAGAATTAAACTGAGATTTAATCTGAAACTGTTAAACGAGCATCACCCCACCAAGGACTTTAACTTCCTGCCTGACTTTTTTTTTTGGGCGTCACTCTTTTCTGGTGGAAAACTCCCGACTGGAAAAACAAACAACAACAACCAGAGAACCGGCAACGCTAGCCACGGGGGAAGCTAGCCGGCAGCGGTTGTCTCCGTCGTCCGGCAGCTGGTGGCGCCGCGGTCGCAGCAGCAGAAGAAGAAGAACAGGAAGCGGGAGGAGGAGCTTGGTGATTGGCTAACCTTCCCGGCTCGCGTTGTGGCGGTCGGCCTCGAGGTCGCGGCTCCGACGGCGTCCGGCGCTTGTGGCGAACGTGGCGAGCCACCTGGTGGATGTCCACGCTCTCGTCCAATGGGAACAAAGCGCAGAGCTGAGCGCCGATCTCCGGTTGGATCTCCTAAAAAGAGACAAAAGTAGTTCAAAACCTTTCATGTAGCACAAAAAAATGAACCAAAATAAAGGTAAAGGTGAGGTCACCTGTCCGTCACGTCCGATCTTCACCGGCTTGTGTTCGTTCCAGGGGTTTGACAGGTGAGCAGTTTTTGTGAAGGGAAGCTCTCTCCTGTAAAAATAATAAATATAAAATATATAACATCTTTATATTCACATGTAACGACATTTCATACAATATGAGTTACATATATTCCATATAGTGTGTGTATATATATATATATATATATGTATACACACATATATATATATACACACACACATATATATATATACACACACATATATACATATACATATATATATATATACACACACATATATACATATATATATACATATATACATATACATATATATATATATACACATATATATACATATATATCTATACACATATATATACATATATATCTATACACATATATATACATATATATCTATACACATATATATACATATATATCTATACACATATATATATACATATATATCTATACACATATATATATACATATATATCTATACACATA
>NW_022281213.1:0-12409 GCF_004355925.1 Anarrhichthys ocellatus | reverse complement strand
CACACACACACACACACACACACACACACACACACACACACACACACCTTGGGGGATCTGTTGAAGGCAGGCCCAAAGGGAGCTGATGGGGTGTGAGGCACCCTGCTTTAACAGCTGGGGAGAGATATTATCTCATAACATCGGGCCTGGAAATGGATCCTCCCCAGATACAAGCAGCCAGGAGTGTAGGTTCATACATTCATGCATACTAGGGCTCTGGGAGTGAGCCTCATGTTTGGGAGTTAGACTGTGACCTAGCTCTTAAAAGCTCAAGACCCCCATCTCTCTCCTTTCTTCAGCATTTTTTCCCCCCTCTCTTAAAGCCATATCTTTTCTTTACATTTTAGTCTCCCCTTTGCCACCTTCTTTCTCACCTTTGCTGTCAGACAGACAGATAGATCCTTGTACACTTTTGCAGAGATTTAATTAAGATTAAAATTGTCTGAGCCAGCATAAAAATTTAAAAATTAAAAACTTCTTAATCTAATATGACGACATCTTTCTTTCTAAAACACTTTTGGGCCATTATCCAGCCCCAATCAAATGATGCTGTTCTTTGTGAGGTGCAGTAAAGTGGTGGAGTAAGGCAGGCAAGGAATCCATGGCCCTGTAGGAGGCATGTGGTCAAGTGGCCTTGTTGATAAGAGCCATCACTGTGTGATTAATCACAGACACATCCCCCGCTCTCTCTGGCTGATTTACACTGGTTAAAGACACAGCTCATCCAAAAAACAAGTAATACCTGCATCTGAATCTGAGACAGACCTCTGCAGGCATTGGGCTAAAACAAGTCAGTGGATTTTAATCCAAGTGTTTGGTCTCTTTAGCATTCTTAGAGGCCAGAAGAAAAAAGAAAAAAAAAGGTTTCTCTGTAGTGTAATAGGTCCTAATCGCAGTCCTCACTCTGTGGCCCCATCCTCCCCCACAGAGGCCACGCCTGCCCTGGTGGTCAGGGAGGCGGAGTAGCCTCGCTGGCCATCACTCACCTGGGGGCAGGTCCGGGTCGCTCGGGGCAGCCTGCTGGAGGCGGCGGGGCTTGGCCACGGCCTTAGAGCTGTCTGAGACACTGCAACTGGTGGAGCTAGAGCCGCTCTCATGGTCATCCTGAGGACAAAACACACAAGAACGCCGGGCCCGTGAGGATAGGAAGTGCAGTCAACACAGGTAAGGATAGTTATTTTCAGCTTTGACCACATTATACAATTACATTCTCCTATAGTGGACAGTACGGGAGTAGTATGTGAGTGCCAGCAAGCTAACCCTTGCATGAACATTAGGCTTTGACCTTGTTATCGTGTCTGTGTTAATCAGGTTACAATCAGAGCAACCACACAGAATTACTATTACACACAGAATCCACTATCTGTCAAATCATTGCTGACATGTAGCTTAGTCTAGTGTCATTTTCTGCATGTGCACCACAGACATCACTCATACAAACTGGGGTGACATTTTCTTGGGCAATGGCACAAGAGTTTTTTGCAGGTTCAAACTTAAGATACAAAGAACGATTTATGTGTTGATGGCTATTTCAAGTCGCTCCAGCCAAAACACTAGTTGAATCCCGAATTTTCTTTCCATTACCTCGTGGAGCTTAAATAAGATATGACACACATCTCCCTCCACACGAGCAATATCGACTACCAAACAAAAGTCATGTACCCAGTCTTATCTAACTGCCTTTATCTTGTTAATGAGGGTAATCCAATGACTGGTGTGCAAACTGTGCATACAAGATGAGAATCCTTTCTCCTGTGTGCTCAGGGAAAAGAAGAGTGATCAGTGATTACACACCACAGTTTTTGAGCCTTCCTCCCATCCCCATTTAACAACCATCACCGTGGGCTCTACAAATAAACTCTGGTGTGTGGATGAGGGTGAAGGTCTCTCCTCCACAACAGCACATGTCATCTGCACTCACCGACCAGAGGCCTGTTAAGCCCAGGAATGCAAGTACGAGGTGTGTGTGTGTGTGTGTGTGTGTGTGTGTGTGTGTGTGTGGGAAGACGAAGAAATGGACATCCCCTTCAGTGATGAGCCTGAAGATAAACAAAATCAGCCAAGATTCGGGGATGTGGAGGTTATTTATTGGTGTAGCTTGTAGAGTGCTCCAGACCCTGTGACTAAGACATGAGGGGCAATTAAAACAACAGGGACACAAGGACAAAAGAGGACTGGCAGCGCAGGACTTTTACTAGATCTACTGCAGGGGTAGACACAATCAAGCCGAGCAAATCCACACAAAACAATATAGCAATATGTTTAATCACTCTCCTAAAGCTTCAAGCAGAAAAACAAGGCTCTCGAATCTGATGTTATCAAGTAACAAACCCTGGAGAAGCTCCATCAACAATCAAGAGACTGATGTTGTGGACTTGTAAAATTTCTACTAGCAGATTGTCACCTTCTCCAGAGGGTCTTGGTCATGGTGTTTCCAAGTTTTAGCCGAGGCGGGCTGTCATGTTTCCAAGTTCTAGGAGGAACTCACATGTTCACAGCTTTTCAATCAGATCATTATCCGACATTAAATGTGTCAAATCTGTTTTTGCGTGCAGACGACAAATGTTTGTCAAACTTAGAATCCAGCCAGCACTACAGAAAAAAAACCCATTAATGATGAATTTGAAGAACAGGAGAGAGCGACCTATTACATCAAAATCAGGGCACAAAAGAACTACTATGACTATAAGCTAGAGTTCTACTCCTCTACAACTGCTATGTATAACTGAACAAATACCTCATATAATGTCAACATAGACATAAGCCTGCAACAGAGGAAGGTAGGAAGAAAAGAAAGAAAAGAAACCAAACACATTAGAACTCAAAAAAGATTGGAGAAATCAGAGAAAAGGTGGAGAGTTGAGTGAGTTAGCCCCCAGTATGGCATTGATTAGGGGTTACTGCATCACTGTAACCTCTTCACAGTCAGCCCGGGCACTGAGTTAGTCAGACAATCCGGACAAAGACAGGGGCAATCACATGTGTTTGGCATTTAAACGATGGGATCAGACTGTCTCAGGAGTCACCTCTTATCCTGGCGAATGTAAACACGGAAGGTGTCAAAACCAAATATATTTAACTACTCGGTGCACACGCACTTCATCCACGCAGACTCAAACGAGCAGACGAAAACCCACACAGACACCTTCCGTGCGAGTCGCATGCTGTACATACTGTATATACACTCACCCCAACACAATTAACACACATTCCCTGGTTCTGACACTGGTTAATGAGCCCTTTCTCTCCGTGTGGTTGAGTAATGAAGATTAGGTTTTAAACATACTTTGCATAATTTGAGTTGTGGACACACTTGAGAGAGAGAGAGAGCGAAGAGAGTATCCCCCAGCGCGGTAACGTAAACACCCAATTGCCAAAAGAGACGAGAGAGGCTCTGGCAGAAATATTTACACTTGCCTTCAGTAAGGGCCTTTGCGGTAGAGCCGCACTATGCAGGCAGTTTTCTCCCCATCAGTGAGCGGTGGGAATTGGTAAACACATGGAGAAGAATAATAAATACTTCATCAAGGTTCCAGAGAATAGAGATTGAAGGAAAAATAAGATGTACATTTGCTCATTATTCACACTTCATTTGGTAACTTGTCCGCACATTTGCAATATTTAGAGATATAACAATTTAATAAAAACATCTTTTAGACCAGGTAAGTTTATAATGAGGCGTGCTCACATGTTGAGGTGTCTAGTTTACATCACAATTTAGTCACACATCACAATTAGAAACAGTCTCCCTCCCCTGCAGAATCTCGTGTCTTTACCTAAAGGAATGCCGGGCCCTGCAGGCCAAGAGTACATCGGGTTCAACGGCTCAAACTGCCACTAAAGAACAAGACTGCCAAATTTGGAAGTAGCGCAATTAAGCGCTCAATGTCACCGTGGGCAGTGAGCAATTCTCCAGAGGGGAAAAATGCCTTTTCAGAGGGAAGCCCTGGGACAAATGAAGCCCGCCTCAGCTGCTGCCGGGTAAACCGATCCCTCCAATGCCACGGCAGGGCACAGGACGAGGAGGGAGGGGTGGAGGGATAGAGAAGGAGGGAGAGACAGAAGGACCAGGAAAGGAAGGAGGGGGTGGGGGGGTTGCTCCCCCTGCAGGCACGTCAACTCAGCTGTTGACCAAAGACGACGGGAGCAAAAAAAAAAAAAAAAAAAAAAAAGAAAAAAAGGAAAAAAAAAAAGGGGAAAAAAAAAAAAGCGAGAGAAAGTGGAGACAATGAGACCAGAACAAAAGCAGAGGGGAAAAAAAGGGGTCCTGGCAGTGTGAGTGACAGGCAAGGGGGACCCCCTACTCAGAGGGTAAGTGGGCACCCATGGAGGGTTAGGGCACAGGAAGGCCAGGCCTGACCTCTGTCCCCCTTGCAGACGTCTGGCCCAGTCAGGGACCGGGAGGCGGTGCGTTGAGCCCGTCTGGAGGGTCGACCCTCATCGGAGCTGCTCAACACATTAGCCCAAGCTATTAAAAACAGCACCTCTGCAGATACTGTCACAGTCGTCCTAGTACAAACAAACGAGCTCCAACTCTCAGACACCAGAAACCAGTCCAGTCTCAACTGCCACAGGCCACGTCGTGTCTGTGTAGATTGGGATTTTGAGTAAGTAAAACTATGAAGAAAAAAGTAATACAAATATGTTTGACGAAGTGGACCATTTCAGGTCATAGCAGGCAGAAGTTTGAACAGTGAGATGACACCTAATAGGACGTAATAAGTAATAGTTTTCCAGGCTTCTGTTTAAACCGTTTCAAATATAATTTTAACATACAATTTAAAATCATTTTAGCCTACTGGAAATATTGTATACATTACTCAGTGTAAAGTGTGGGGGGAAAACAGAATAATGGTTTGACTGCTATTTGAGGCTTTCACTTTGACATCTGTTGGCCCAAAACAGAACAAAATTGCTTCAGTTTGTTTTTATTCCCAACGTACATTTCTTGAAAAATAAAATATGACATTTTCTTATTTTTTCCTCCACAAATTACAAAGCAATTTTTCAATTTCAGTTGAACACACAGGGAAAAGAAAGTGTTGGCAGAGATTAGCAGTCGACTGCCCAGCGCGCCTGCGACCGCCTGATCTTTGAAAGCCAAACGTTTTTAAAACTGGTCAATTTCACACAGTTTTAGCAGATTAATGGCTGCACGCCGAAGACCATTGCTGGATAAACACACTCTTTGTTATTGTTGTTTTTTCCTCTGCAGGTTGCTGAGCGAACTCATGCTGACATCAAAGCAGCGGGCCTGGAGATTGGAGGCCAGGCAGTGGAGGGCGAACGCCTATGGAGTGAGAAAATAAATGAAGGAAACCCAATAGCTCCTTATCTCAGACAGACCCCCCTCCTCCAAATCACTCATATACACACACAAACACAGACACACTCACTGGGTCGGACAAGTAGAGGCCCTGTCCCCCATGTCAGGGCCCACGGAGCACCATCCCTAAGGAGGATCCAGCAATCAGACCTCCCTCCTAACAAAAACACTCACAGACAACACATTTTGCCATATAAAAGAAAACCTCTCTAATATTGCCAGGGAATGGCACAAACCCCACATTATCAGCCCTTTTCATCTTCTTAATCTACAAACTATGTGGATTTGATGGTCTTTGTCCCTCTGCTTATTCTAGACCTCCTCCTCTCATCCATAACCAACTAGTCTGAAGCTTGTTTAAACACCGATGACCCTGGTTCTCATACCAATGGCTTCCAGCTGGCACCGAGGGGAAATGGAGACGTGAAAAGTGGCCTGCCGTTTTCTCACATACAGTCACGGCTTGGGACGGTTCCAGCGATGTCAAAAACGGTACGCGGCCATTGATGACGACCCCCGCTGGAATGTAAGCTGGAGAGAACGAAGCTCATCGCGGGTTGACTCAAATTACCTTTCCTTTAACGTCCCTTGGCTTTCGAACACATCCATCAGCTCGACTAAAAATTAGCTGCTAATGGGTTTTTAATGAAACTGTAACAAATGCAGAAAGCCATTACACCATGATTAAAGATTCTCCTCAAACGGAGGTAGACCAGAGAGGGCCGCTGCCAGCCAGAGCTGCAGGACAGCATTTCTCTCTCACACTCTCACTACACAAGCAAAAGTTCTTAATACTACCATTGTTAATCTGCAATTCGCATATAAATACTAACACATACAACTACACTATGACTGTACACTAAAGACAAATACTTACATGCAACAGCACACAGTCCCACCCACTAAACATAGAGACCCACACTTACAAAAACGCAGCAGGGCCGTGCAGCTGGAATCCATGGCATTGGAGGGATTAGAGCCCAGATGAATATCACATCGTGTGACATTCTGAATAATTATCTCAATGAAAACAGGTCATTACAAAAATGTGGTCCCTCGCTCTCTCTCCTTTTCCCCTCTCTTTGAGTAATTAAATCCACTACTGAGAAAGAGAATCCCCACATTCCCTGCCTTCTGTGTTCTGCAGTAATGAAATATTACAGTCCTGAAATGTACAAGATGTGCGCCAGTATTTCAACTGACTGAACTGGTGTATTCTTCAGCTTTGTTTCTCTGAGCAGATGAGAAGATCAGTGTGAATTAGTGTCTCAGAGGAAGTGAAACTTTTCTGAAAAAGCTCAGCTTACAAAGAAAAAGCTACTTTCATGATTTTAGAATGTGAAGTGCTATGAACAATCCAGCAGTGATGCTTAAACGATCACTAAACAATTAATAGTTTACAACTTTTAGAAAATGGCAAAGATGGCACAGTTATGAAAGCAGCTAAAATAAATGTGCTACTCCCTGATGTTAAAATAAAGATCTTGTGATTCGCATTAAAAAAAGTATTTTTCAATTCATTTTTCTCTTGTGAAACAACACGCCACAACTATCCAGGACATACTGCATGTTAACCGTCAGCTAAACAAAATACCCTCCACTTCACATAAACGTATGCATCCGACTCTGGTTTACTTGAAACTCTCGTTATTTTCTTTATAGTCAAATTAATTATCATACTTATATAACTACCACAACAGAAAATAAACAGACTCGTGGGATTTCTTCAGAATCATTTCAAAAGGATGCGTACGAGCTTTGTAATACCAGAAGTGCAACGCAGCACATTTCATCCCTGCAAACCGTTACAATGAAAGCACGAGGTTACTTTACCAAGCAAAGATGGAACATGTTCATCAAAGAAGGGGCAGCAGGGACGTGGAAAAGAGTCCAACGCCAAAAGGAGAATGCACAATTACAAAACTATTTGGCTCTGAAGCAGGAGGAATCACGACAGCACTGGTGATGTCATGCTGGAGGTCTCTGCCAACAGCGCCTCCATTGTACCCAAGTCAAACCGGCTATGTTTAATATCTGAACAACAACGAAGACAAACAGGGATCACAGTTATGGACTAGACCCTCGGGCAGCTGCAATGAGGGACTTCTGACTCCTTAGTAGAGGCCGGCCGATAGATTTGTAAAGAAGGATAAAATAACGACAGTTTGGAGCAGGAAAAAAAAAAAAAAAAAAAAAGTGATTAATCGGCCAATAACTAGTCCAACCGTATTACAGTTTTACAAACTGAATAAACGTTGGACTGAACATCTAAGTCAAAGAAATAATACCTAAATAAATACACCAAATTTAAAGTAATTAATGAATACATCTGGAATTGAGCAACAACCTAACCATGAAAACAAAATCTAGGTGAGTCTTTGTACTTTTTAGAAAGAGAGAAGGGAAAGATCGTTTATTAAAAATGGCATATGCAAAAGCAGCCGACAGAAGTAAAATAAGTTATAAATCAGTTGTTCTTCGCACCATATTTTATCATTAGTAAAAGAACACCCTGAAGTACGCTTTGATGGATTCCAGAGTTAGAATATGTTCTTTTTATTCACTGTTCTGAGGCTTGTAACTGGCCAGTTACATTGTTAAATTCCACTCTGAAAAGCCATTAATGTTGGTGCATATCTCCGGGGTAAGGAGGCTCCCAAAGTGTGCCATTTCATTTCATGAATGGATAGCTACGTGGCTGGATTATTTGGAAGAGAGAACACCCAATTGGTAAGGAAGTTAAACGGTTCAATGGTTTCTATTCCTCCCCGTCTGCCAGACTTGTAATGTGGACAAAGACCTGATAGTGCATCAAATGTTCAAGAGATAACTTTTTGTGAAAACGGGTGATATACGACATGACAACTGCTTGTCTACCTGCTGCAAAATCAGCTGTTCACTTGGACCAAAATGGTTTAGCCAACATTTCCTAACGCTATGGCCAGAAAGAATAATGCTGTGAAGGTTTTTGAGGTTTTTATGGAGTGGAGAGCTGCTTTCTAATGTAAAACTCTGTCATGCATTGGAAACTGTTTGGAAATAGGCAGAGACTTTAAAATAAATACTTGGCAGGTGTTTGGAGGAACCATCTGTCAATCACACTCTTGCCGAAGCCAGTCGGGAGACGAGCCGCTCTTTGCTCTTCTCTCAATGAGGAAAGACTCTCCAGTTCTGATGTAACGGACACTATTCCAGCATCTAACCTCTTCAGGCGCTGCCATCAGAATGAAGAGTATCCTCTCTGTGTCGTCTCACACACCTAAGCCACACCCATACCTGCCAGTAGCTCCACACAGGACACTCATTGGTCCGTGCTCAGGCACATTACTTGAAGCCTGATAAAATGGATTTTCGTGCGATATTTGATCTCGCAATTCTCGTGTAACCTAGTGACACCGCAAGAATCCAGCTGCCGTGCAAGCTAAGTATTTAACAGTTGTTTAAATTATTAGAACGGGAGTTAATCACATGCACACAGATATTTTCAGCCAAAGCAGACCTCACTACGTGCATGGAGCCTCCATGTACGTCCATGCGTGACTTGTGGCGACTGCACAGCCGTCGGACACTGTCGAGGCTCACTTCCGCCTCAAGTGATAGTTTGTAAAAATCTTCTATCTGCCTACTAAGAGACAGAAGAAGATCTGCACACTGGACAAAGTAAAAGCACCTGAACAGTGAAGACTCACAAACCCAGCCTTGAGCTTAGTGCTCTTTGACAAGACCTGTCCTACATCAACCCAGTAACAGGTAACGATCAGTGCCACTACTGTCCTCGACTAAATGTGACCATTTAAGTGAATTTGAGCTCTACTGTGGACCTACATTCTGTCGTATTGGTTTAAACATGTAATCTAAGTCATATCAGCAGAAACCAACCTTGTGTTTACGGGACAGTAGCTGTTGCTGCTCCAGTTAAAGTGTGCACGATTCATAATTAATCTAGTAAATCTCAAAGCCAGTGTATTCACGCATGAAAGCACTTTCTTTGTTACTGAATGGCTGCTTTGCTTGTTATTTCTCAGTAAGCAGGTCAGCAGTAAGACATTTCAAAGGCGGAGGTCACAGTTCTTTCATCCCCGCTAACAATGTTTTGTTTTCCACAATTGCCGTTCAAACAAAAAGATTTGAAGTCCAAGTTAGTCTAATCCCAGGACTTGATTAAGAGCCAAGAGCGAGGCCTTCAGACAGACAGGCTGGTGACTAGTTCTGATGTAGGTTCCGTGATGGAATTTGGAACCCGGCTGAATGGTCTAGATCACTGATGTCTCCGTTTTCCTTTCATTGGAGCCCATTGAAATTCTGCCCAGTGACCTCTTGATGTTAACATGCCATGTTCCCTGATGACCTGCACTGCACTTCTAGTATTATTGCACCTGACACGCAGAACTTTTGCCTCACTGCTGAAAAGTAGCACACAAAAAAAGTGACGGCAACAACGGTTAGAGAACAAAAAGCCAAGACAGAAAAGAGGGAGAGTGTGTGTGGTGGGTGGGGGGGGGGGGGACACAACGACACACAGGGAGAGAATGGGAAAGAGGGAGAAATTGTTCCTGATTTAGATCTGAGAGGCTCTGGTCCTTCAGATGTCTCCATCAGCTAACCACAAGCCCAGGCTGAGCATGTGAGGCATGCTGCTTACGCTGGCACAGCTACCCCCTAATGCTAATAACTGCAATGTGTTAGCTACAATAAAACACTCCAGGCAGACCCCTGACACACAATCTCTCACTCACACAATCTCTCACACACACACACACAATCTCTCACACACACACACACACACACACACACACGAGAATTCCCATACACTTTTATCTAACCTGTTAATTTTTAATCCAAACACTAACTAGTCCCCAGTTATATATAATGCAGTTAATCTATTCAAGTAAAACATTGTTCATTTCCCACATGAAATGAATTAATAATCTTCACAGACGGTAAAGAAAATGAGCATCCTAGAGAGATATTTCTATCTTATCTTGACGAGTTGCTGAAAAGCTAGCAGTCAGGATCTGATGTTACCATAAACCGCCATTCATCTGTCGAAAAAGTGAACCAACCCCGTTGCGAGCTTCGCCAGTTTCTTCATACACAATATTAAGTACATTATACAAGACATAAGCACCCCTTGAACGATGTAAGCGCCATCCTCCAGCAAAGGCACTAGCAGTGGCTGAGGCTACTCTGACAACTTAATTGCACATGTGAGGTGCAGCTGGAAGGCATGCACTGCGGAGGCCTAAGTGTTCTTGGAGAGTATCAATGTACTGAAACCAGCAAGATAGAATAAATCAAACGGAGAGAAATGGGAGAGGACTTTCCGTCAGTGTTGAGAAATACCAAAGCCATATTGCAGGAGGTTTTGAGTACGCAAGCGGAATGCAGCAGGCCTTGTGTTTGCATAGCTTTTCATACACCGGGTTCCAGAGCAACTGAGGTGCTGTCATCGTTCATCAGCTTACTTGAGAGATGGAAAACTGTCAACCTTACTTTGGAAAAAACAAATCATTTCAATTTCGTCCTCGGAGCCGTAACCAAGTTCTTGATCGGGGATCTCAGGTCTCCTCTTGTCTTCATCAGCATAATGAAAGAAGACATTTTTCAATTCTTAACTTAAATTTGAATGACAAACGAATAAAACAAGAGGCCTGCCCCGGGCCAATAGCCAGAATGCAGTCCACTTGTGTAAGGTTAAAAATATCATTTCAAACAGGTTCAAATTTAGTTTGAAAATGGGAAATGAACATTTAAATAGTTAATATCTGTAATACCTGCGTTCTACTCATGTCTGAGGTATAATGTCTGTAATGTTAGTAATCTTTAATGTCTGAACACATCGCTGTGAGACAGAGCAGCTTTTAGAGTTGTATTTGTTTGGGGCTAGTAGCAGAGGATTAACCCTTTGTTTCTGCTCAGGCTGGTTTGGCTTGTTTTGAGCTGCTCTAAAAGTTTCACATCTTTCCCCAATTAAAATGATGTTAGAAATCCCAGCATGCAAAGCTGAAAGAGCACATTGGAATCTTCTTCTCTTCAGGGAATGTGTTAAATATGTGCAAGTCGTAATAAGTGGAAGAAAACCATGAGGTCAAGCTTTTGTACCACTACAAACATTTAAGCCATGGCTTAAAATCTCAAGCCCTACTTTCAACTTTCCAGATATTAATATCAGTTTTATGAAATGTGAATATGATTATACCTCATACTCATACTTAACATATATGTGATGCTGTATCTCAAACAATCAGCATCCCAATATCTCTGCTCTCTTGTCAACTGGAAATTATTACTGTCAAAATGTTTTTAGGAAAGATTAGGAGCAACTCTGCATGCAGATTTCTATCATGTTGGTCATTTAAAAAAAGCAATATGGCCAATGTCAAGCCAGGGCCATGCACTCATTCAAGATCTGCATGTTTATTATCTTTTCAGCGAACCATATGCCTTCTCCACACAATCCCCTTCTCGTCCCTCCCCCAGCATGGAGAGTGACATCTTGTGCAATTATTCATATTACATTCTTCTTCTCTTGCCCACACATTACAGGCACCCTGGCCGGCCAACATAAAAGCAAACGCCACCGAGTCCGCCACATTGTGAGTCAAGTGGAATCTACCTCATGTGCCAACACACAAGGAAGAGTGGGGGGGGGGCTACTCTGTATCAGATCAGTACTCCTCTGGCTTTAGGAATCATTGTTACATCTAAAATGTGTTGTGGACAGAAGACCTATGGATAGAGCTGAATTTAGTATTGGGAAAAAAGATTTACACTCTACCAAATAGCCTGCCGCTGATTGGTTCTGCATGCGAGATTATTCCGGTTAACATGCCCTGCCTTAAATGGCGTCATCATTTCTAAAATAAGAGTGAAATTATTCATAGGTCAGAAGGGGTGAGGGTCTGCTAAATGGAGCACACACTCACCCTGAGACATAAAACACAGACCACCCACAGTTTGTGTAACAAACACAAGGAGTCATACAGGCCTACCTTTCTCAACTGAGAAATTACACACAGAGGCACTCAGTTACCGTGTTACTCCTTTTTGTCACTTTCTGTCTCTACCAAAAGTAAATATCCA
>NW_022281212.1:278-12418 GCF_004355925.1 Anarrhichthys ocellatus | reverse complement strand
ACACACACACACACACACACACACACACACACACACACACACACACAGTGTTGACACACACACACAGTGTTGACGTCACCTTCTCATTGAGCAGGATGAGGCCGAGCAGAGGGCGAGACATGGACCACTGGTTCCTACAGTCCTCGAAGATGATGATATTCAACACTGTGGACAGCATCTGCTCAACAACAACAACAACAACAACAACAACAACAGGGTCAGTGTTCTTCTTCTCTGGTGCTCTGTGAGCGTCAAGTGGGGAGCCAACAAGAAACAACCTGAGCTAACGTTAGCATCAGCTTGTCTCTCCAGGGCGTTCTGCATCCTCTGATCAGCGTCGAGAAGCTGCTTTACTTAGTGTTTTAATCAGAGGAGGAGACCTCTGTAGTAAAAACCTGCTGAACCATGAACCCTGGAGGAACCCTAACAACAACCATGATGCCGTGCTGCTCCACCACGTTACTGTGTCTGCCTGCCTCATGGACTCATGTCTGTGGGATAAAGAGCGTCTCTGACCTGCTGGATCATCTCCGGGTGCTGCTGCATGATGTGGAGGAAGCGGTCGTCCGTCGCCATGGGAGTGGGTCTCTTCTTCGTGGAGCGAGACAGCTGCTTGAACAGGTAGGTGACTATGTGGTCCAGACTGGAGCAGCATCCTGTGCACACCATCGTATCTGAAACACACTCCGATGAATAAAACCGCGAAAAATCACATGATCCCTCCTGAAAACTGAAACTGGACCTGTGAGCATCTTACCGAGCGCCGTGAGCCCCTCTGATATCGAGGACAGGATGTACATGACGACGTGAGGCTCTAAACTGGCGATGAAGTTCATGTGGTCCTGAGTCAGAACCTCCAGCAGAGAGTAGAAGGACTGGCTGAGCTTCGGGTAGTCCTGCAGGGACAGGAAGAGTACTGATCTGAGCTAACGTTAGCATCAGACGTCTGGATCTTAAGTTATGAGAGAAACAAGCTGAGCTAACGTTAGCTACCATGATAACTATGATATAAACTCACCAGCAGGTCACTGTGAGGGATGGACAGCAGCAGTTTGATGAAGGTCTGTAAGGCGTTGTCCAAAGCGTCGTCGCCGTATAGACGGAAGACCCCGAAGTTGACGTAGTTTCCACTGAGCACCGCCTTCAGCATAGCGAAGCACACGCTGACCCCCTTCAGCTTCACACCGTAGACCTGGTCCTTAGGGACCTCTCCCAGGGTCAGGATACGGTTTCCTATATGAAGAGAGACACCAGACCAGTGGTTCATTATATAATAATATATTACTATATAATAATATATTACTATATAATAATATATAGTAATATATTATATAATAATATATTATATAGTAATATATTATATAATAATATATAGTAATACATTATATATAATAATACATTATAATATAAGATATTATAATATAATATATTATAATGTATTATACAAAAATAGAAAACGTTCACAACAGAACTGTTGAGTTTGGTTTTCGTTTAAATCCTGAATTATGGAAATATTCAACAAACTGTTTTATGATATTAATGTATTTTTTAAACATATCAAACATTTTGTGACTTATAATTGTGACATTAATTAAAATAACAACTGGAGCCGATATCAGAATGAGTTATATGCTGATGATATAAAAATAACTTTTAATAAATAACCATTTAAATAAAGATAATTAGGGCCCGAGCAACCGACAACGTCGGGCCAGCGAAGGCCCTATTGAAACTGTACCCGTTTGGGTAAACGTACGCATGGTTGGAGGACTTGCCATGCATGAAAACTCACCAAATTTTGGGGACTTGTCAGGCCTGGTGAATATAGCCATCTGAAAAAGAATGCATCTTTCTGTGTAAAAAAAATGGCTCTCTAGCGCCCCCTACAAGTCGGACCGGCGACACCCCTCAGCCAGTATGTCCGATTTACTTGAAATTCAACACACATGTCCACTTGAGCTAGATCTACAAAAAAGCCAATCAGACCCCTAAGCTCCGCCTACTTAGATTTTCCGCCATATTGAATTTAGTGTAAAACACATTTTTGCGAACTCCTACATGCTGGGTCCGATTACTACCAAATTTGATGTGGATCATTACTAGATATACGTCATCAAAAGTTATCAAAAGCTTTTTGATAAGTTTTCGTTTACACGATATGGACCAATAAACTTCTTAGGGGCGTGGCTTAATATCAATACACAACTTCTCAACCGTTTGTCCTAAAATTACAAAACTTGCAGCATATGTGCACATCGTATCCTGTAACATACCCTGAGAATTGTTTTGCATTCAACCACTAGGGGGCGCTACAGTAAACCCGCGAAGTTGTGCTTTTTGTCACTTTTTGCATTTTTCAGCCTTCGTACTCTAACGAAGTCCTAGAGATTTTAAGCGATCAACTTCTCCTTTGGTCAGGATGCTCTTAAGACCTTTGTGATTAAAAGTTATTAAAATCGAGAGTTTTCATCGAAGAACCTTGACGTGGCGTGGCGGCCATTTTGCCTCATTGTTTATCAAAAAATAAGTTCTTATAAGTTGTTATAACTCCAAGGTACATTATCCAACCCGCACAAAACTTCTTATGCATGATGCTACTTCAAGTTTGAACATACTTCAATTGAAAAAAATGCAATAACTCATAGCGCCGCCTACTGGCTAAAGGAAATGTCATATTCTATACTTTTATTTATTCCTCCTAGCCAGGTGACCGTATGACTCAAATTTAGTAAGGATAGCCTTAAGACATTGATGCATCATCATGAATATTGTGCGTTTTCGTTGAACACTGTTGCCGTGGCGACGCATCGTTCGCCATGAAAAAGGAAGCTGATGGTTTAGTGCAGGGGTATTCAATTAAAATTCCAAAAGGTCTAGATCGAGAAAATCTCTTCGGGCAAAGGTCCGGAACATTACAATAATATCCAACTTGCGCTATTTAGTGCATATATATATATAAATATATATATTCGAGAAGTCTCGTAGTAGTAACGTGTCTGTGTAGTCAACAACTGTCAAATCAAATAAAGAAAGTATATTAATTATATTTTAACAAATATTATTCTCAGTTTTCAAATTTAACTGGATGGATTATAAAAAATACATAGAAATACATAAATACATGTTCTCTAATTTCAAGTAAAATTAAAGCTGCGAGCAGCGATGAACGGGCCCTCGCAATCTGCAGCGCGTCGTGGGTGCTGGCGGGACTCCGGCCTGCGCGGCCGAGAACGTCCGCGACCGTCTGACAGCGCGTCCGCGAGCGAGACGGATTTAATCCCGCGTGGACCGCCTGATGCTGGAAATGATGCTTTGCAAATAGTCTGATGCTTCCTGTTTCCACTGCCTGGCACTACAGAACACGTGCAAACATGCATTATGTTGCTCTGTGTCAAGTGTAAACCACATTGTGTAAAAATAATGTAAATTGGAGGCGTTTGTCACAAACACATATATCCTTTGGCCAGCAGGTGGCGCTGTGAGTATTAGGGGAAATTAGCTTGTAGACATCCTCAGGCCATGAGTGTTATCAAGCATGAAAAGTTTGGGACTGTTTGGAACAAGTCCAGCTGAGTTACATCAGCTTTTTTCATGGGGAATCACATAAAGTAGCCGCCCGGTGCGGCTAAACTATTCCGTCAAACGTCAAGCTTTTGATAACTTTTAATCACAATGGTCTTGAGATTGGACTGACCAAATTTGAAGAGGATCAGACGAATTCCCTAGGAGGAGTTCGTTAAAGTATAGCGACTAGAAATAGGCCAAATTTTATGGAAAAATGACAATTGAAACTGGCCGACTTCCGGTAGGGTTTAGAGCATGGTCCCACCAAGAGACTTATATTTAAGTCTCCATGGGATACATGTGCCTACCACGTTTCATACATGTAGCTGAAACGTAGCGCTGGGGCTGCTCTTTTGAAATATTGTAGGGGGCGCTATAGAGGCAATTTAAAACGGACGATTAAAAAAAATCATATAGAATATTTCTTCCTATGACACATGTACAAAGTTCCATGAGTTTTTGAGCATCCCAACCCACTAAACCATCAGCTTCGTTTTTCATGGCGAACGATTTGTCGCCGCGGCAACAGCGTTCAACGAAAACGCCCAATATTCATGATGTTGCATCATCAATGTCTTAAGGCTATCCTTACTAAATTTGAGACTCATCAAGTAACCTGGCTAGGAGGTATAAATAAAAGTATAGAATATGACATTTCCTTTAGCCAGTAGGCGGCGCTATGAGTTATTGAAATCTTTTCAATTGTAGTATGTTTCGGCTTGAAGTAGCATCATGCTTAAGAAGTTTTGTGCGGATTGGATAATGTACCTTGGAGTTATAACAACTTATAAGAATTTATTTTTTCAAAAACAATGATGCAAAATGGCCGCCACGCCACGTCAAGGTTCTTCGATGAAAGCGCACGATTTTGTTAACTTTTAATCACAAAGGTCTTTTAATCACAAAGGTCTTAAGAGCATCCTGACCAAAGGAGAAGTTGATCGCATTAATTCTCTAGGGGGAGTTCGTTAAAATACGAAGGCTGAAATCTGGAAAAAGTGACAAAAAGCACAACTTCGTGGGTTTACTGTAGCACCCCCTAGTGGTTGAATGCCAAACAATTCTCAGGGTATGTTACAGCATGCGATGTGCACATATGCTGCAAATATTGTAATTTTAGGACAAACGGTTGAGAAGTTATGTGTCTTGATATTAAGCCACGCCTTTAAGAAGTTTATTGGTCCATATCTTGTAAACGAAAAGAGTTATCAAAAAGCTTTTGATAGATTTTGATGATCTAGATCCAATAATGAGTCACATCTAATTTGGTAGTAATCACACCCAGCATGTAGGAGGAGCTTGCAAAAATGTGTTTTTCACTAAATTCAATATGGCGGAAAATCCAAGTAGGCGGAGCTTAGGGGTCTGAGAGGCTTTTTTCTAGATCTAGCGGATTGGGACATGTGTGTCGAATTTCAAGTAAATCGGACATACTGGCCGAGGGGCGTCACCGGTCCGATTTGTAGGGGGCGCCAGAGAGCCATTTTTTACACAGAAAGATGCATTCTTTTTCAGACTCTAAGTTCAGCCAGACCTGACAAGTCCCAAAAATTTGGTGAGTTTTCATGCATGGCAAGTACCCACAAAAACTCCCAAACGGGAAAAATAAGAATAACGAAAAATAATAATACCCCTTACAATTTCAATAGGGCCTCGCCGGCCCGACGTTGTCGGTTGCTCGGGCCCTAATTAAAGCTGCGAGCAGCGATGAACGGGCGCTCGCAATCTGCAACGCGTCGGGGGTGCCGGTGGGACTCCGGCCTGCGCGTCCGAGAACGAGACGTTTTTAATCCCGCGTGGACCGCCTGATGCTGGAAATGATGCTTTGCAAATAGTCCGACGCTTCCTGTATCCGCTGCCTGGCACTACAGAACGCGTGCAAACATGCATCATGTAGCTCTGTGTCAAGTGTAAACCACATGGTGTAAAAGTAATGTAAATTGAAAAAATTAAAAATGAGCTTGTAGAGATCCACAGGCCATGAGTGTTATCAAGCATGAGAAGTTTGAGACTGTTTGGAACAAGTCCAGCTGAGTTACATCAGCTTTTTTCATGGGGAATCATGTAAAGTAGCCGCCCGCTACGGCTAAACGATTCCGTCAAACGTAAAGCTTTTGATAACTTTTAATCACAATGGTGTTGTCATTGTACTGACAAAATTTAAAGTGGATCTGATGAAGTCCTTAGGAGGAGTTCGTTAAAGTATAGCGACTAGAAATAGGCCAAAATCTATGGAAAAATGACACAAATATCAAAATTACTGACTTCCGGTAGGGTTTAGAGCATGGTCCCAAGAGACTTATATTTAAGTCTCCGTGGGATACATGTGCCTGCCAAGTTTCATACATGTAGCTCAAACGTAGCGCTGGGGCTGCCGTTTGAAATATTGTAGGGGGCGCTATTGAGGCAATTTAAAACGGCCAAGCCCAAAACCCATATACACTGTCTGCCTCTGACCTATGACACATGTACAAAGTTCCATGCGTTTTGGAGCATCCCAACCCACTAAACCATCAGCTTTGTTTTTCATGGCGAACGATGCATCGCCACGGCAACAGCCTTCAACGAAAACGCACAATATTCATGATGATGCATCATCAATGTCTTAAGGCTATCTGTACCAAATTTGAGACTCATCAAGTCACCTGGCTAGGAGGAATAAAAAAAAGTATAAAATATGACATTTCCTTTAGCCAGTAGGTGGCGCTATGAGTTATTGAATTTTTCTCAATTGAAGTATGTTCAGGCTTGAAATAGCATCATGTATAAGAAGTTTTGTGCGGATTGGATAATGTACCTTGGAGTTATAACAACTTTTTTCATAAACAATGAGGTAAAATGGCCGCCACGCCACGTCAAGTTTCTTCGATGAAAGCGCACGATTTTGATAACTTTTAATCACAAAGGTCTTAAGAGCATCCTGACAAAAGTAGAAGTTGATCGCATAAATTCTCTAGGAGGAGTTCATTAAAGTAGGAAGGCTGAAATCTGCAAAAAGTGACAAAAAGCACAACTTCGCGGGTTTACTGTAGCGCCCCCTAGTAGTTGAATGCAAAACAATTCTCAGGGTATGTTACAGGATGCAACGTGCACATATGCTGCAAATTTGGTAATTGTAGGACCAACGGTTGAGAAGTTGTGTGTATTGATATTAAGACACGCCCCTAAGAAGTTTATTGGTCCATATCTTGTAAACGCTAAGAGCTATCAAAAAGCTTTTGATAACATTTGATGAACTAGATCCAATAATGATCCACTACAGATTTGGTAGCAATCGAACCCAGCATGTAGGAACAGCTAGCAAAAATGTGTTTTTCACTAAATTCAATATGGCGGAAAATCTAAGTAGGTGGAGCTTAGCGGTCTGAGAGGCTTTTTTTTTTTTAGATCTAGCGGATTGGGACATGTCTGTTGAATTTCAAGTAAATTGGACATACTGGCCGAGGGGCGTCGCCGGTCCGATTTGTAGGAGGCGCTAGAGAGCCATTTCTTTTACACACAAATATGCAAATTAGGGCAGCAGAGTTTCTGCACCAGAGCTGATAGGGGTGCAAAATTGGTGAGTTTTCATGCATGGCAAAGTACCCCTACAAGCTCCATCCCCAGAAAAATAAAAAAGAAGAATAATGACCCCTACAATATCAATAGGGCCTTCGCAGGCCCGACGTTGTCGGTTGCTCGGGCCCTAATAAGAGCTGGATTAAAGAATAACTGACATAACAGAAAGCTTATCAAAAATGTGCATCTTAAAATAAAGTAATTCATTTTAGAAAAATTAATTTCACTGAATTGCCCTGCAGCTATAAATTCAGTTCATTCAGGTGTGAAGTGATGTCAATCACAAAAGCCACGATATTATATTTCTCTCATCTTCTAACAAGATAAATCAGTGTGCATGGACTTTATCTGTGGTTATTAAACCACTTGTTTCAGCTCTATTCTCTCTGTTAACATCATTGTTGGGCAGTGAATTCATGCGTTAGGATTCTGATCATTTTGGGCTCTTAGGTTTATTTTCTGTGTCTTCATTCAGATGTGAGTGGGTACGTTTGTTCAAAGGAGTTGTGCGTTGCCTCGTAGTGTCACTTCATTTACCGCTTTTAATAATCGTCAGGGTCTCTGAACATATGAGACACTGGTTATAAACTGTCCGTGTGAACAATTAACCTATAAGAGTCTCATTGTTGGTTAAAGACTCTGGTCTCTCTGACCACTTTTCTCTCTTTGGAGAACGTTATGTGAACTTCTCTGACTCACATATTATTCTCCTGCTCTTCCTTCTCTTTCCTCGTCTCTCCCAGTGTGTGTACATCTCACTCGATTCAGGAAACGTGTCAGAATACTCATATTTGATTGGCTGAGCTGCATCACGTGATGTGATTTACAACGCATTGGTCGGTGCGTTTCCTGCACCGCTGAACAAGTACCGTAAAGGCTGAAAAAGCTGCGCCGGTTAAAATAGAAGCGCCCTGTCAAAATAAAATCAATTTTAGGTCCTGGGTCCGGATACAACGGCGTCTGGGTCCGGATCCGGACCACGGTCCGCCAATTGGCGACCCCTGGTTTAGTGGGTTCCATGAGTCAAAAACTCATGGAACTTTGTACATGTGTCACAGGTCATTGGAAGAAATATTTTATATGACTTTTTTTATTGGCCGTTTTAAATTGCCTCTATAGCGCCCCCTACAATATTTCAAAAGAGCAGCCCTAGCGCTACGTTTTGGCTACATGTACGAAACTTAGTAGACACATGTATCCCATGGAGACTTAAATATAAGTATCTTGGGATCATGCTCTAAACCCTACCGGAAGTCGTCCAGTTTCATTTATGTGTCATTTTTCAATAGATTTTGGCCTATTTCTAGTCGCTATACTTTAACGAACTCCTCCTAAGGACTTCATCAGATCCACTTTAAATTTTGTCAGTACAATGACAACACCATTGTGATTAAAAGTTATCAAAAGCTTTACGTTTGACGGAATCGTTTAGCCGTAGCGGGCGGCTACTTTACATGATTCCCCATGAAAAAAGCTGATGTAACTCAGCTGGACTTGTTCCAAACGGTCTCAAACTTCTCATGCTTGATAACACTCATGGCCTGAGGATGTCTACAAGCTTATTTTCAATAATACTCACAGCGCCATCTGCTGGTGAAAGGAAATCTGCGTTTTGTGATAAACACCTCCGATTTACATGACTTTTACACAATGTGGTTTACACTTGACACAGAGCTACATAATGCATGTTTGCACGCGTTCTGTAGTGCCAGGCAGCGGATACAGGAAGCGTCGGACTATTTGCAAAGCATCATTTCCAGCATCAGGCGGTCCACACGGGATTAAATCCGTCTCGCTCGCGAACGCGCCGTCCGACGGTCGCGGACGTTCTCTGCCACGCAGGCCGGAGTCCCGCCGCCACCCCTGACACGCTGGAAGATGCGAGCGCCCGTTCATCGCTGCTCGCAGCTTTAATTTGAAATAAAAACTGTTAGAATTATTGTAAATAATAAAACAATATTTTATGATAATGAACTAAAAGTTACGTTATTTGAGACGGTTAAGTTATAAAATGTTTAATCTCATTGTTATGGCAAAGTTCAACAATGAATTCAAAAGTTGTGTATTGTGCACTTTTATTTTAAAGTACTGCTATATGAACAAAAGATCAATAACATTTGGTTTGTAAACACTTTAAACACATCAGGTTCTCGTTAGCAGCAGTATTCCCTTTACACAGTAGCAGTTATAACACAGTTATAATGATTCTGATCATAGATATTCAGCCGATGTTTACAACTTTATCTTCATGTGTAAGAGATGCAATTTAAATATACTTCTTGAAAACTGCAAACCTATCTACGTCATGTTTTTTTCACATATGCAACGCTGATTACCGTAATACAGTTGTGTGAAAAAGTGTTTGCCCCCTTCCTGATTTCTTTGCATGTTTGTCACACTTAAATGTTTCAGATCATCAAACAAATTTAAATATTAGACAAAGATAACACAAGTAAACACAAAATGCAGTTTTTAAATGAAGGTTTTTATTATTAAGGGAAAAGAAAAATCCAAACCTACATAGCCCTGTGTGAAAAAGTGATTGCCCCCCCCCTGTTAAAACATAAATTAACTGTGGTTTATCACATCTTTGGAAAGCTGAGTTCAATTTCTCTAGCCACACCCAAGCCTGATTACTGCCACACCTGTTCTCGATCAAGAAATCACTTAAATAGGACCTGCCTGACAAAGTGAGGTAGACCAAAAGATCCTCAAAAGGTAGACATCATGCTGCGATCCAAAGAAATTCAGGAACAAATGAGAAACAAAGTAATTGAGATCTATCAGTCTGGAAAAGGTTACAAAGCCATTTCTAAAGCTTTGGGACTCCAGCGAACCACAGTGAGAGCCATTATCCACAAATGGCGAAAACATGGAACAGTGGTGAACCTTCCCAGGAGTGGCCGGCCGACCAAAATTACCCCAAGAGCGCAGCGACGACTCATCCAAGAGGTCACAAAAGACCCCAGAACAACATCCAAAGAACTGCAGGCCTCACTTGCCTCAATTAAGGTCAGTGTTCATGACTCCACCATAAGAAAGAGACTGGGCAAAAATGGCGTGCATGGCAGAGTTCCAAGACGAAAACCACTGCTGAGCAAAAAGAACATAAAGGCTCGTCTCAGTTTTGCCAGAAAACATCTTGATGATCCCCAAGACTTTTGGGAAAATACTCTGTGGACTGACGAGACAAAAGTTTAACTTTTTGGAAGGTGTATGTCCCATTACATCTGGCGTGAAAGTAACTCGGCATTTCAGAAAAGGAACATCATACCAACAGTAAAATATGGTGGTGGTTCTGTGATGTCTGGGGCTGTTTTGCTGCTTCAGGACCTGGAAGACTTGCTGTGGTAAATGTAAAAGACTCATTGCCAGTTATCGCAAACGCTTGATTGCAGTTGTTGCTGCTAAGGGTGGCCCAACCAGTTATTAGGTTTAGGGGGCAATCACTTTTTCACACAGGGCCATGTAGGTTTGGATTTTTCCCCCCCCTTAATAATAAAAACCTTCATTTAAAAACTGCATTTTGTGTTTACTTGTGTTATCTTTGTCTAATATTTAAATTTGTTTGATGATCTGAAACATTTAAGTGTGACAAACATGCAAAAGAAATCAGGAAGGGGGCAAACACTTTTTCACACAACTGTATGTGTGGTATTTGTTATAAATGTACGTTGGTACAGAGGGCGATAAGAAGCTGTACATGGAGGGACTTAGGACCCAGGGGAATGTAGGTGAAGGGAACAGGAAGAGACGCCACAAACAGCTGTTCACCGCTCGCTGCCCGGTTCTTGTTAAAAATGTCTTAATAATGAAAAAAACACTGCGTTAACGCGCGATAGAATAATTGTCGGCGTTAATTAACGAATGCGTTAACGCGATAACTTGCCCAGCACTAATTATATTTACTGTAACTATAATAGTTGATATAGATTATGTATCCGTGTATGAGGGCTGATCAACAACACTGTAAATTACAGATCAATTATCTTAAAACAGATTTATGGATCTCTTGTGTTTATTATTGATCAGTGCATGTGACTATTTATGTCTTATTTAACATATAACAAAGCAGATCTTGTTGTGTTTAGTTTGGCCCCTCTGGGCCTCCGTACTTGTGTGTTACAGTCTCAGTACCGTAGGTCGTGATCATCTTGCTGGTTTCTCTGAACAACAGGATGCCGTTCGGCGACGACACGTCGAACTGAAGCCGTTGTGACCTACGAGGAAGAAAACAGGTTAGTGATCGATAATCAATGATCAGTCTGAGGGGGGAGGAGACGAGGACGGTTCTACCTGTTGTGAACCAGCTCGGCCATGAGCTTGAGGACTGGAGTGGTGCATGCTGGGTCGTGGTACCAGAGCTCGATGGCTCTCTGCAGGATGGGCATGTAGGCCGGATATCTGCAGAGCTGCTAAGGAACCTTCTGAATAATACACAAGCTATATATATATTAAATATATGTATGCTGTGATGTCAGCAGCTCTCAGGTCACATGACCGCCGTGAGGATACATCCAGTCAAACAGCATCATGAAACTCGTCTTGGCGTTGAAGGCGAACGCGATGCCTCGCAGGTCTCGGACCAAACCCACCAGAGTCCTCTACAGGAAACCAGTGAAGAAGAAGGAGGAAACCTTCAGAATAAAAGCCTCTCTGGAGGTAAAGACGGCTCCAAAAACATGTTCACAGTATTGATCCCATACAGAATGATCAATAACCACTTTATGCATTAGGTCTCTGTTTTGGTACCAGAACGGTGAACTAAGAGCAGGCAGAGTGTGTCTGTCTCTGTCTGTGTGTGTGTGTGTCACCTTGGCTTCCTGCTCGTTGAAGGTGTTCGTACTCAACATCTGAGCCACAGTTTCAAACGCAGCCGTTAGAGGAAGCATGAACTGTTCAAACTGGTCCTCGTCTTCTCCTACACACACACACAATGGAAGGAATAAAAATGACGTCCGTCTGTCTGTCTGTCTGTCTGTCTGTCTGTCTGTCTGTCTGTCTGTCTGTCTGTCTGT
>NW_022281212.1:0-268 GCF_004355925.1 Anarrhichthys ocellatus | reverse complement strand
TGTCTGTCTGTCTGTCTGTCTGTCTGTCTGTCTGTCTGTCTGTCTGTACCTAGGTCCACCATCAGCAGGCGCCCCAGAGCCGTGTAGAAGGTGGTCCGACACCTCATGTCACTCAGGTTTGACTGGTTGTTCACTCCGAGGAAGGAGAAGTGTTCGCTCTGAGCATCAAACACAGACATTTTATAGAAATAATATACATATATATATATATATACACATATACACACACACACACACACACACACACACACACACACACACACACACA
>NW_022281211.1:4499-12420 GCF_004355925.1 Anarrhichthys ocellatus | reverse complement strand
GAGAGAATGCAGCTTCAACACATGAAGCTTTGACTTCACTCGGCAGGACTGCAAGTTGCTGCCTGAACTCAATGCCACCTCCGTTAGTTGTTGATACAATAAAAAGCTGAGGATATTGTAAAGATATTGTCTAATGTACCGTAGTGGTAGAACTGGTCTTGAGACTGGAGACCAGTGGAGAAGTACACAGCCTGTGACATGGCAGTAGTGGCCATGATCCTCAGCAGCCTGTTCACCAGCGGGTCCTGTGGGTCCACAGCTTGATCCAGAGAGTCCGCTAGAGCCTTGTTGGTCCTGGAGGAACAGAACCACCCGTTAGAATACGACAGTCAGACAATATTTCTAAGTTCCCTTTTATTCTTCATCTGTGAAAACAAAAGTTTTGGCAAATTTGTTTCTCGTCAGGATCAGGTAGTGTTTGTTGTTGTAATACTCATTTCGGCCACAAGAGGCTGCCGTGCACCACTAAACCGTGGTCTGAAAACGACTCAAAGCATTAATGTCTTTCTACCAGGAGAGGTTTAATTTCTCAGTTTACTCTAAACAAAAGATACATATATTTTGTGTTAAGTTATGTAATGTAACGTCTTTCTTATGGCTGGAACTGGATCTTAATCGGGCGCTGAACTGCCATTAAGGGGAAAATGTATGCTTTCAGTGTTATTTAGAACGTGGGGCAGTGGTGAACTCAGACCGTATAGAGGAAGTGGACGTAGTCATCGTGACGTCACCCATTCGTTCGGCGTTGTTGGCCGTCGCCATCTCGGACTACGGCCGAACAAATCAAGAGAGAAGTAGAGTCATTTTCTCATAGACTTCTATACAACCAGAGGAGTCGCCCCCTGGTGGACACTAGAGAGAATGCAGCTGTAACACATGAAGCATCGGCTTCACTCGGCAGAACCGGAGGTTGCCACCTGAGTGCACTTCAGCCTGTTGTGGCCAAAACGAGTATTACAACAACAAACACTGAGAAATATAATCCTGACCAAAAACAACAAAATGTACCTGGCAGAACATTTCCCCAGCTGTGTCACAGATGAAAAAGGGAACTTAAAAAGATTATTCTGGCAATAATTGTGTTTTCCACCATAAATACAGCAGAGAAAACTATTCAGACTTAGAGAAACGGATCACAGGAATGATCTTTTCTCACTTGCCTCTTCTGCACAACAAACATGTGAAATGAGTGAAGACACACACACAGCTTCATAAAATCAGTCACCCGGTATCGATGGCGAATCCCCAAGCGGCGGCGCTGTCCACCAGCTGGCTGAAGAACTCCTGCCGTGGCGGCGGGTGCCGCCTCAGCAGGGCCTGGTGAGGGAAGGCCTCCTGGATCTTGCGCGCCACCCAGTGGTTGGCGTAGATCATGCACTCGGCCACGGTCTCGTGGACCTCCAGCGGCTGACGGGGGACCAGGGCTGTGATGTTCCTCTCCTCGTCCAGCTGGGCTCGCACCTGAGGAGGGATTTCAAAAATACACTCAGGACTTTTATGTCGTGTAGAAAATAGTCCCCCAACAAATGCACCATTTCCCCTAATTTTGGTTTCCAACACAAACAACACAGGAAATAGTGAAACTCTTATTCCAGTAGGTCAAATAAATAACGGTTATCTTGAACACCATGACAGTATTTCACAAAATAATACCGCCATGTCACTTTATGATGACACCGAGTGTGATGCAGCTCAACCCATCACACGTATCTAAATAAGGTAAAAGAGGTTTTATTAGAGCATCTTATAGACGAACAACAAGAAGAGTTCGTATCTTGTTTTGATGGATGAACCAGTAAATAAAACACACGAGTCTCTGAGCACCGGATTTTAAAACCCGCTGCAGACCAGTTCAGTTCTCACAACACACTGGGAGGAAACATGTCTTCATGGAGCTGGTTCTGTGCAGAGCGGCAATGTAATGTAATGTAATGTACCACTACATCTGGAAACAAGACATTATCTGGACAGTTTATGGTCAGTGGGAGGTATGAGCAGCTTTTATATCGTGTTTCTGTGTGAAGCATGTTTTACTTTCTTTTCTTAGGTTCAGAAACCAAGTGATACAACAGAGTATTAAAGCCGTTATAAGTGAAATGATCGATCCTACGGAGCCGGGGACGGAGGTGGGGTTGTACTCAGACTCAGTACTCAGAGATGAAGACAGAAATTTAGGAGAAAAACAACTTAAATTTTCTCTGAGATGAAAGTGATTCATCGAAGGAACCACGTCGTTACAGCGACATCATGCACAGCGTATCTGCAGCAGTTTAGTGTTTGTCTTTAGAACTTGAGTCGACTGAAGTCTTTATTTATACACGGTATTAAAGATCACGTGGAACGGACACGAACAAGAAAACATTTACTCATTTACTGGAAATCATCACAGTGGACTATTAACAATACGTTACTTCATGAAAGAATGAAAGCAGTTATTACAAAGTATTAAACCAGCTTGACAAAGATGAATCCTTTATTTTGAATAAGGAAGGACAGAGGAAGCACTCCTACCTCCACCCCTTCCAGCTCCAGCGCTCCTCCTCTGTCCCTCTGTGCCCGGAGGTGTCTGGCTACACGAGTCAGCGTCTCCAGACTCCGGGTGAGCCGAGCCAGCTCGGCGTCCCTCTCCTCGGACCCGAGCCCGTCCAGCTCCGGCACCTCGGCCGGCTCCCCGTCGAGGAGCGCCTGGGCCAGCTCGTAGTGGAGCTGGTAGGAGGAGCGGATCAGCGTGCGACCGTACCACACCTTGTCCACGGCGAGGGTTTGTGCGTCGAGCTCCCACATCACGCTCATCGCGTACCTGGAGAGTGGACACGAGTGCACATCAGTATCACGCTACAAGGTTAGAAGGTTTATATTTGTCGTGGTACGACAGGGTTACACAACGAAATTTAGATTGTAGTCCCAATTTGCTACATAGGAAAGAAAACAAGAAACAACTATATCATATATAAGGGTGGAGGATGAATTCAATTCAGTTCTGGTTTAATCCCCCACTGCAGAGCCCTCCTGTCCTGGGCCCTGAACATGTCATGTTTGGATGTTTTCTATTGCTCCTCTGTTAAACGTTTACAAGAACTTCTTAGGTTTTCTGAGCTTTCTTCACCAGGATGGAGATGTGGAGTGTGAGGACCACGTCAGGTTGTTTGTGATGTCGTTAACTTGCTCCTCCTCAGCTCCAGTGATGCAGACAGATGTGTGCGTCTTCGCCTCCTTTTGTTTTCTAAAATAAACAATCTTACTTTATTTGCTTGTGTGTGTTGAATTTGAGAGCCTCTGTGTTGCATGTCTTGTTAGTACTTGACAATGTTTAAGAGTCTCCTGAATGATGATACTACGTATATTAATATTCTCACTTTTTTCATTATTTGTGCACGCATTGTAAAGCGTCAATATTGTATAACCTTTTAAATGTAATCTTACATTCTGTTTTTAGGTTTATTTTGTAACATCTGCCTCTTGGGACTACAGATGAAAAATAGCCTCTTGGCTAACTCTGGTGCATTTACAGAAATGTTTTTATTAGTGTGCACTGTCCCTTATCAAATAAACTAATAAAATAAAATAAATAAACTAGTGCAATTGTGAACCTATGTTTTGTATTGTGTATTTGTCTTGAATAAAAATATAGTACCACATACATCAAGATAAGAGCCATCATAAGTAGTTCACTCATTTCATCTTCAACAAAGGATATACACATATATTGTCATGCTGTAACAACATTGTGAAAAAGGAAAAATAAATGTGGCAAACGCATTAGGTATCGAAAGATGTCTCTCCCCATCGTGGTTTGCATTGGAGACTGACAAACTGAAAGATCACTGCAGGTAGAACTTAATTGAAAGGTGCTCCTGATTGGTTAGTGACCTAGTCACCCTAGGCATCTATCATTTGATTGGTTGAGGGGCAGATGCCATGAGGCAGCCATGAGCTGATTTATAAATAACCATCTACAAGTCTGGTGAAACTAAAATAACACTTGTAGTACTACAGGAAGGAGCTCATTGATATATGAAGTGATTTTGGTCATGATACACTTATCAACAGTAAAGCTATTGATTATTATTTAATAAATATTCACTAAAATTAATCTAAATCATATTTTTTTCAAAATAGCACTTGTAGTACAACAAGGAGGAGCCCATTGATGTGTGAAGTGATTTTGGTTACACTACATTGCATGACAGTGAAGCCATTGAATATTGTTGTAGGATGTATTTTCCGCATTGCACTTTGTAGACGGTCCCTGCGCACTCGTCTCGCAGCCGGCCGCTCATTGAGACCAATGCAGATTGTCTCGGCCCGTTTTAATTCAATTAAGCTTGTAGCTTGTTGTCTACCTCACTACGGTTACAGGGAGGTATCGTTTGTATTTTAGCAACGTTTCGTTAACGATTTATTGAACCGGGAAGTCCGAATCTGTCAATATCTTTCTAACTTTACCTAACCCAACAACAAGCCAGAATGCCAAAAGGAAAGCACGATCAATCGTGACACATCAGCGCAGATCTGGTTCGTCCGGTTGGGTGATGGAGATGGAGCCGCCTCTCACGTTATCACCGACTGAACGAGCTTCTCTTCCGATCACATTGTGTCAGATATCATGGAGGCCGCTGCGCTCCTGCTGCTGCTGCTGCTCGCGCTGTTGGGGGTTTCTTCCACGCTCGGCTTTTACGGAGACAGCATGACGTTCATGCCTCTGAGGAGGAAGACGGATGGGACATTCAAGGTATTGTGTTGTTTTTTTAATCATCGTCATCATATTTTATTATATGTATATATGTAATTTGTTTTTCAATGTTATCACAACATTGGAAGTTTACCAAAGGTATTAAAAGCAAAACCACAAAAAAAGCAACTCTACTGTAGCATAAAGGATTTATCATTTTTTATTTCATAATCAAGCTTTACTGTTTGAAAAAGCTTCCTGCGTAAACTATGACTAAACAGTCAGAAGAACAAACTTAAAAACATATTTTAGAACCCATGTTCTTAACATCAGAGCGTGGAGGGAGTGCTCCTCGGCTTGTGAAACACCTGCACGTCATTCATACCTCCTGTTGTCATCTAAATATGGAGACACCTACAACCCGCCGAGACGAAAAACTAAAACGAAAGAAGTGCTTTAAAAGTATTCATGGTATGAATGCAGTGCGTGTTTTATTTTGCAGGTGACCTTTCATCGCAGACAGAACGGTAGAAACAAATGTGAGAGTCAGTCATCCCACAGCTGTGAGGACGGGGTGTGCACAAGCTCCACTGAGTCAACTGTCCTGCAAACGGACGAGGACGCCACCGGACAGGGGCGCTGGTGCCAGTCTGAGAGGCGCACAGCAGCGACCATCTTCACCAATAAAACCTCCTTTTCTCTGAGGTAACGTGAACACACATGTCTTCTTCTCTGCAGGCATCAGTGGACGTGTATAGTGCTTCCTCTGTTGTTGTGGCCTGAATGCAGAAGTCGGGAGAAATGTAATAGAGTGTTAGTAAACGAAGCCTCGGTTATAACACCAGGCATGTCTGTAAAGACTTTCAAAGTTCATTATGAAGGCTCAATATTTTTCTTTTTTTATGATTTATATATTTTTTTAAGTTTTCAGAAAATGATTACAACATCAGACATTCGACATGAACCCAAAAAACAATTATGACGACATAACGACATAAACATGTATAGCCGTAAACAAAGGAAATGATTTAGAAATGCTTTAATAAATACATAGAATAAAGCTGAATAACTATAAATAAATGATTGTAAATAAAATGAGATACACAGTAAAAAAATAAAACAAATAATAATAATTGTGTGTGTGTGTGTGTGTGTGCATGTGCATAAGTATATTTATTTAACCCATTTAATTTTGTTCTCCTCAGGGACTCGGGCTGCTGCTGGACGTCCAATGTGGAAGAAAAGACTAACTGGACTTCTCTCGCAGAATTGGACCTGGGAAGTCGATCCGACTCTCACGGCCTCAACGGCTGTCCCGTCACCACAACGGTGTCTTCTCTACGGTACGAACCTTCTCTTTAACTGGGATTAAGACACGAAGCAGAGCTCTGCAGGTAAAGCAGAACACAGGAGGAATGGAAACAAATATTGTGCGACATCACTGTGTGCCGGTACTGGATCTCCAGATTTCAGCGGATCGGGAAGAAGCCTGAGGACCAGTTCTCAACCACATAATACAGAAATATGAACAAACAAATGAAGAAAAAGCTCCTTAATAATAATAATGACAAGAGCTGGAGCTCAAAGTTCAAAAAATAAAAGGTAGACAATAAAAAGAATAGAAGCTCAAATATATTATTACAATTAAAAACAGAGACCAATAAGAATAATAGACATTATGTTTACATCAACACCACCTGGATCAAAAACTCTTTCTTTGTTCAAGCACACTAAATGTAAAGTTGTAAATCACTTTGTTGAAAAGCATCGTCCCCGACAAATAACATGAATTTAAATGTGTGTTATACAAACTACATGACTATGACATCTGAGATGTTGCACATAAGTTACTGCACATTATACAATACGTGCACGAATTGTCGACATGGAATATCAATCTCATTTAGGTTACGTTAGTTTTGTTCCTTAATGTCGTCCAACGTTGTGCCGGCACAAAAGATACTTCAAGCAAAACACATTAGTTTGAAAGTCGTGCTAAGAAAAACACGTTGTCAGTATTTCATAAACTGCTGTAAGACTGTGTCGTTATTTGAGAGAAATAATATTGTGTGCATAGATAAAGACTTAAATCTTTGGAAAATGTGAACAAAAAGAAAACATATTGCGTTTATATTTCTGTTCATACACACACATGTATTTTCATATTTACTCAGTATGTAGCCTGACCTGCTGTCTTATCAGAGACGACTCCCTTCTCTGGGATTTTAAATTAAATTTCATTGTTGTTGAGGATTAGGATTTTAGAGGTCTGAAATGGTGGAAGCGTCCACAAATAAAAAAACATGTTAAAGAGAGAAAAAATTTAGAATTTTCTGTTACATTTCTTTTTTATTTTTACTTTCTCGTCTCATAATTTCGTTAATCTTCAGGTAGAGAACCAGTGGCATAAAGATCAGAATAGGTCACACATGTAAGTGTGAACATTATGCCTTTTGATTTTCTTGCAGTGTGCCTCAGAACTGCTTTTCAAGGTTTCAACTTCTGGCACACGACCCAGACGGAGATCACGTGAGATGCCGCTTTGCTCCAGACGCTTCGGCTCCGGCAAACTTCACTATGGATGAGGTAATGCTTTCCAACAGGGAGGCAGCGACATCATCTTCCTCATATATTTAGCTTTTTATTATGTCTGTTCACAGGCGTCCTAAATTAAGCTCCAAAAATGTGTTCTTCTAACGTCAAACCCGAAGAGACAAAATGATTTCACCATCTTCGTTTGATTCTCCTCCCAGACTGCTTGTGCGCTGACGGCTGCAGGTCAAGTCGCCGTTGGTGTCCACGTGTTTGAGCTGCTGCTGGACGACTTTCCGCGCAAAAACATCACTTTGACCTACGCAGATGGATCATCGGTGCTGAGGGAGGCCTCCGACATGAACGCACCGCCTCTCTGCAGAGTGAAGCTGCAGTTCTCCATGGAGAGTAAGTAGGACGCAGGAACAGTGGATGTCTGACCCTCAAGGAAACCAACTTGACTGGTTTGTGACAGCGAATTATCTTGTTGATAATCTCGTGGGGAAAAGAGTGAAAAAGTGATGATGATTAAGTTGATATTGAGGAGAAGACATAGCATTACATAATGCCTTATTTGCATAAAAAACATAACATTTCAGAACACTTGTAATACAATAAATAATGATCTTAATGTGAGTAATGAAGTGGTGAAGTTTCATGGTGATATCTATGAGTTCATGTTGTGACCCTATTCACCTGTAGAGTCTTCTTAATGTG
>NW_022281211.1:0-4489 GCF_004355925.1 Anarrhichthys ocellatus | reverse complement strand
CTTCTTAATGTGAGTGATGAAGTGGTGAAGTTTCATGGTGATATCTAGGCTGAAGTAAGAGATTAAAACCAGTTTCTGTGTCATAATATCCTGAATTGAAATGACTGTCTTTAAAATACTCACCTTTACCTTTTTTCGCTCGAGACATGCGATGTTGACAGAGTACTGACCAACCAAATCTAACACCAACAAGCATAAATGGCGTCATGCAGTACCAGAAAGCACTAGAAACCACTACAAACCACCAGAAAGCACTAGAAACCACTACAAACCACCAGAAAGCACTAGCACCTACTGAAGTCTAATGTACCTCCTGTTGTCCTGTCTGTGTTTCAGTCGTTCCTCCGATTCCGACCTGTCAAGCTGGTCACAGTCGGCCCATGTTCTTGTCCCAGACTCCTTCTCACGGTGATGTTCTTTTTGCTGCTGTCGGTCAGGATTTCCAGCTTTCTGCCCGAGCACAAGCTCACCACACCAGGTATTTACCTCGTAATACATCTGTAGACCACGTACACAGGAGGACACTCACAGACTCTCTGATGTAGTTCTGAGTTGTTTATTTTACGTGGCTGTTTTTCAACTTTATTTCTAGTCGTGTTCAGTCTCTTTGTCGTTTTTTGTGTCTCCTTGTGGTTCATTTGTGTGTCTGTGGTTGTTTTGACCCTTTATTTAGTCTTTTTGTGAGTCTTTGTTGTTGTTTTGTCTCCTTGTCGTCATTTAGTGTCTCTGTGGTTGTTTTGTCCCTAATTGTAGCCGGTTTGTGTCTCTTTGTAGTCGTGTAGCATCTCTTTGTAGTTGTTTGTTGTCTGTGCTTGTTTTCCCCCTTTTTGTGGTCGTTTTGTGTGTCTTTGTAGTCATTTTGTTTCTTTGTGTTCATTTTGAGTTTGTGTGAGTGACATTTGTAAGTAAAGTCCAGGGGGCCCGCTGACACTTTGGGCCCCTGGACCTGTTCCCGGTTGGCCCGTTAAATAATCCGTGCGTGGCCTATGTCCAGTAGCCGGGCTAAATAAAGATAATATGTGCATAATGTGCATAATATGCACATGTAACCAATAGGGGTGGGAATCACCAGAGGTCCCGCGATACGATATTATCACGATACTTAGGTCACGATCCGATATTATCACGATACTGCGATATTATCACGATACTGCGATATTCTGAGTATTGCGATACCATAGGCCTATATTGCGATTTATTACTTTTTTCAACTTCAAATCATGTCCCCAAAGGAAAACTGTGTCAACATGTTTTATCTAATAAGATAAAGTTTTCAGTCTGTTCATCTCACTTCAATCATTTTTATTGCAGCAGAATAGGATTGTCAAGCAGACAGATGTCATGAATGTTGCATGAACCTGACAAACTGAACCGTTTGTATTACTACATAGTCCAACTTAACTAAATGCGAATGTGTGGACTCAGTATATGAACTATAACTTATATAAGTAGGAAATAAGAGTTATATAACTCAGTATAACTTGCGATGCGTGGACGTCGAGGGCAGAGAGACAGTTATGTGCTGCACTCTCCCCATGAGCCTGGCTACTGTTGGCAGATTTAACCCGTTGTGAGGCCAGATGTCTCTCTTTGTTTTGACCAACTTCCTACCAATCATGCTGACCCGGGACCTTTGCTGACCTCACCAGAAAACAACTCAGCACCATCTAGTGGACTGAAAAAGTAATTGATTTGATTTTTCTAAAAAAAAAAAATCTTTTTTTTTTTTTAATAGTTTATATAATAAAAGATCGATACTTGGCGTCCGTGTATTGATACAATATCGCCACGCAAAATATCGCGATACTATGCTGTATCGATTTTTTCCCCCACCCCTAGTAACCAAGGACACCTCATTTCTGGTTGCCCAGGAGAAGATAATGCCAAATTATTTTACACTTGTCTCCATTTTGTCCGGTAGCATTCACGACTTCCAGGTGAGCGGCCCCATGAACTCGACCAAAGTGTTCAAAGACGATCCGAACGGAAAAGCTGAAGTGACTGTGAGGTGGCAACCTCAGCCCACCGACCTGTACCGGTCTGTCCCGCTCTGCTTCACTGCAGAGACGAAAGAAACGTGAGTCCTGTTCACGGGGAAAGTACAGTCAAGTACTTCCTTCTTGTTGCTTTGTGTCCCGTCAGCAGAGCGGACATCTTTTGTTTCTTTCTATAAAGTGGAGGAGTAACCGAGGAGGACTAACAAAGACATCAGCCTCTATTGGTTTAGGAGATTATTTATTTCTGGTTGATGTAACATTCGCTTTAAATCTTCTCTGATGATCTCAAGATGTTTTATCCTTTAAATCTAAATCACTAGTATTACTGCGTGAGATAATATCAGTACCTCTATCATAAATATGACTATGACTGATAATGTTTTTCTTGCATTTTGCACTGAAGCATATTTTTCTCTGTTTCAACATTCAGACAATCAGATATGAGGTGTGTCGTCATCATGGTGACCAAGCGGACCGTCCTTCAAGGTGTGTTGATCGTCAGTTGTCTCTGTTTAAAAACCGTAAAAACAAAAGATCGTGATCACAGTAGAGAGAAACATGCGGCGTTGGCCAACAGCGACAGAGCTGAGCTGTAGAATAAGAGAAGAAGAGAATAACAACACGTTGAGACGGCGAGCAGCGTGAGGCGAGAAACCCTGTTTGTGATTCAATCTCCCAGTCTGGGACTGGACTAGAAGAAAAGATATCCTCCAGCGCTGCCATGATCGCTGGAGAGATCCTTGTGAGTTGGACTGTTTTTGCGAATAGGCTGATTTGCAGAGTGAGGGGCCAGTTGTGTCCGGTAGAGACCGCGTATACAGCTGGCTTTAGTATTTATACTTTTCTATTTCTATGACTCGTGTACAGTCGTCCTTGTCTTGTCTGAATGTTGCATCATTTATTCTCTTTGTTTTAGTTTAGCTCCTCTATGTACTGCACTGTATACAGATGACAAGTCTTCTTAATGCAGGTATGAATGCACACAATGCAATCAGTGTGCTATCCTCCCACGGATCTGATTTAGCTAACTTAGCAATGAACACAACCAAAGTTGTTTTACTTACTTCTCCAAGTTTAACATGTGAGCAGTGTTTTAACGTTTGGGCCACATTGGAGACTGCATGAGTTGCGCTCTAAAGCCACGTCGTCCTCGTTGATGTGGAAGTTGAACACGAAATGTGATTTACAGGCAAGGCCAGTGTCATATGCTCTCCCAACAAGATGATGGTGGCCCTGGAGAAAGCCTCCATGCCTGGCATCGATGAGAACTACCTGCAGCTGAGAGACCCGTCGTGCTCTCTCACCTCCAACGACACTCACATCGTGGGCTCTATGTCGTTCAGCACCTGCGGCACAAAACTTGAGGTGTGCAAAAAATTCCATTTTTTTAAATCAAAATCAGGAATTCTTTCTCGCTGATCAAATTGCAAAAGAGAGCAGAACTCAGAACTCAGAACTTTCTGTTCATCTTGCCCTCATACCGCTTTCTTTTTGGTCTTAAATACAGGATCAAGGCGACTTTCTCGTTTTCAAGAACGAGATAAACTCCTACATGAAGCACACCGAGGTTATAACCCGAAGGAACAAAGTTAAGATTGACTTCTCTTGCCAGTTTCCGAAAACCATCAGCATCTCCAGCTACTACAACCTCCACAAGTCTGACTACATTTTCACAGAGTCCAGCTTCGGCAGCTTCGGCTACACTTTCGAGATATTCACAGACAGCAACTTTACAAGCCAGGTGGCTGCCAGCGCCTATCCAGTGGAGGTGAAGCTGTTGGAGATGATTTACATGGGCATTCAGGCGGAATCAGATCTACCAAATGTGAATTTGTTTGTCGAATCATGCAAAGCCACTCCCGATGACAACCCGGAAAACACCTTGTCCTATGACCTCATCAAGAACGGGTGAGTGCTGACGCTCTCTGGGATCACAAACAAAAATGCTTTTGGCTTTTCATTTCTCACTTCATTTTTCATTTATCTGACAGGTGTCAAATGGACGAGACACTTAAAATCCACCCATCTAATCAAACTTCATTCAACTTTGAGGTTCAAGCCTTCAAATTTACAGGAAACTTTGATCAGGTAAAAACAATGAATATTAAATGATACCAAACTTATGCCAAAAATATTATTTATACAGGCTGTGGTGTGGATGAGACAGTGTACAATCATAGACTGCATTTAAGAGGTCGACATTGTCACCGGACGTCACCCATAGGTTTGTGGGCTGCCGTTTGGAAGCCTCGAGTTCTGTATTTTGGCCATCGCCATCTTGTTCTTTGCAACCAGAAGTGACATGAGAGGTTGGAGCCCTTTTTTCAAGACATTTTTTAGCGACCAACATGTTACAATGAACTTTCATGAAGTCAAAACGCACTGTGAAAGGGTTTAAATTCAAAGACAAAAACACGTACAACTTCCAGACTGGACGCCACCGTTTCAATCACCGTGTAGCCTCGCCCTAAAGCATCCCCTGCTTTATGGTC